>NC_039259.1:18840214-18980240 GCF_003368295.1 Carassius auratus | reverse complement strand
AAGAGCATTGTATTTAATTTGTAAATATTTAAAAGTGACTTCTGTCTGTTTTTATTTTTTATTTTTTTATTTTTGGGCTAATGTGTAGTAGCTAAAATTGGCCAGGTGCTGGTGCTACAGCAACAAGTAAAAATGTAGCAATGAGAGCATTTCCATGTGTTAAGAGCGATTCCATCAGTTAATATAAGGTGCTGAATCAGACTGTCTTTTGCTCATAAGTTTTTGTTTTCTAGATCTGAGATGGGTGCAGGTGAGCAGTGCTGATGAAGCCTTAAAAGTGATGAAACTGGGCAAAAGGAACCAGAGCATCTCCAGCACTAAACTCAACCTGCTCTCCAGCAGGAGGTACACTATATAAATTCTATAACTTCCTGCTGTTTATCCATTTTAACACCGTGGTGTTGTATGAATATATTATTCTTACTTGTCATCTTTGCCTGATTTTTAGCCACAGTATTTTCTCCATCCGGATCTTGAAGGTGGAAGATGTAGGAATACCCAGAGTGGAGTCAGTTAGCGAGTGAGTCTATGTATCCTGATCTAAGCTCTCTACAGGTTGTGTTGTGTTTCAGAATGGTTTGTAAAAGTATGTTCTCTGGTTCAAGGCTGGCGCTGTGTGATCTGGCCGGATCGGAGCGATGTGCTAAAACACAAAATATAGGTGAACGGCTGAAAGAGGCAGGAAACATCAACACCTCTCTACTCAGTCTGGGAAAATGCATCAATGCACTCCGAAATAACCAGCAGGCAAGGTATACAATATCTTTTTTTTCTTTTCTATTTATTTATTTTATTATTTTTTACTTTTTTTTTTTTTTTACTTTGTCCGTTAAACACTTATTTTGTCCTTTCAGACAGCACGTTCCATTCAGAGAGAGTAAACTCACTCACTATCTGCAGGGATACTTTACCGGCCGGAGCAAAGCCTGTATGATTGTAAACATTAACCAGTGTGCCTCCATGTATGATGAGACGCTCAACGTGCTTAAGTTCTCTGCTGTAGCTCAAAAGGTGTGTATAACATCCTTATATGTCTGCGTCTCACTCCTAAAAGGGTAAGATCACTCAATAATGAAAATTGTCATCAATTACTCAACCTCATGCCATTCGTCTTTAAATATTTAATGTTACCGAGATATTTTTAATGAAAGCGGAGTGATTTCTGTCCCTTGATTTGAAAATCTATTCCACCAAAAACTTGATTGGCAGATATTCAGGTTTTTCTGTTACTTTCCAAATACTTTACCAAAACACTTTCTTTAAAGGGTGATCTTATGTTTTTTTTATGTTAATGCTCAACTGTAGTGGTGAATTTGCGTGTGTGTTTAGGAAGAGAAATGCTAAATGTTTTTTTTTTTTTTTATTGTAGCTGTGTAATGGAAAGTCTGTGTTTTTCAGGTGGTGGTTCTCACCACTAAGAGCGTTCCAGTGGTGGTGAAAAGGAGTGCCAGAGAGTTTCCTTCATTATCAACAACGTTGATCGACGAGGAAATGCGGCGCAGCTCGCTGGTGCGATGGGATCCCAGCCTTGATGATGTTCAGGAAGATTCTGACACTGAGGAGGATGAAGAGGACAGTGAAATGGAGGACACCATTCTGGATGCTGAGGAAGAGGGGAAAGAGACTGTGCTGCTCGATAGAGGGGTTTATGAGGTGAGATCTGGCACCTTACACCAGAAGTCACATCTATAGTAATTTAAATTTTTGTCCTTATCCAAAGCTTTAAGTGTCAGACAAGACACATTTTAGCTGTTTTACTGGTTTTTATCCACTTAGGACACACATATATTGATGTGTGTTAATATTTTTATATCGTTACTGCATGTTTTTGTTTGCATAACACTGAGGTTTCTGCGTCAGCATGGCTGTTTTGTGCTTGTATGTAAAGGCCCAGCTGCAGTTTATAGAGGAGATTCAGCAGCAGTTGAGGAAGGAGAAAGCTGAACACTTAGCTCTCGAGGCACGTGTTCGAGATGAAGTTACAAAAGAATTCTCTGAGCTGATTTCGCAGATGCATGAAGATTACAGGTCAGAGATCACAGGCCCCGGTACTTAATTATGTGTAATTTAAGCAAATTACAGGTCATGCTATATGATGACCCAGACCGCTTTCCTTTTTGTTTTTCTATTTTAGTGAGCGCATATCTAGAGAGAGGGAACTGATTGAGGAACGCTGTGAAAGGAGACTGGAGATTCTTAAAAACCTGGTGGGAAAAACAGCTGTGGAGGACGACAGCATGAATTTGGCTGCGACCAAATCAGAGGTACAGATATACTGTAATTTTCAGAGCAGATATTCAGGTTGAACTATGCTTTCTAAATAATTTTACTAAACATGTTCTTTAAAGGGTGATCTTATGTTTTTTTTTGTTGTTGTTTTTTTTTTTGCTAATGCTCAATTGTTGTGTGTGTGTGTGTGTGTGTGTGTGTGTGTGTGTGTGTGTGTGTGTGTAGGAAGAAAATCATGTCTTTCTAGACAGCATTCTTGACTCTATGAGCAGTAACCTGGCTGGAATCAAACAGGATGCCCAGACTGCCCAGTCCTGCTTGGTGACCTCTGATCCTGAAGTCTCCGTGACACTGCTAGACCTTGAGAAAAAGGTCACAGATCTTTCAGAACTGCTCCGTGAAACTCAGAATAAGCTGTCACTCAAGACAGAGGGTGAGAAACAGTAGCAGATTAGCAGACCCACAACAAATGTGAGCTTGGAACACAAAACCAGTCATAAGGGTCAATTTTTTTTTTTTTTTTTTTTAAATAGAGATTTATACATCATCTGAAAGCTGAGTAGATAAGCTTTCCATTGATGTATGGTTTATGATATGACAATATTTGGTCAAGATACAACTATTTGAAAATCTGGAATCTATAGGTGCAAAAAAAATCAGAATACTGAGAAAATCGCCTTAAAGTTGTCCAAATGAAGTTCTAAGAAATGCATATTACTAATCGAAGACCCAAGACCCGTTGTCCACTGAAGCTAAGCAGGGTTGAGTCTGGGCAGCACCTGGGTGGTAGACCTCCTGAGCTCCTGAACTAGTTTGCTGCTGAAAGAGGTGCTAGTGAGGCCAGCAGGGGGTGCTCACCCTGTGGTCTGTGTGGGTTCTAGCGCTCCAGTGTAGTTATGGGACTTTATACTGTCAACAAGCACCGTCCTTCGGATGAGATGTTAAACCGAGGTCCTGACACTCTGTGGTCATTAAAATCCTGGGATGTCTTTGCGAAAAGAGCAGAGGTGTGACCTCAGCATCTGGCTAAATTCGCCCATTGGCCTCTGACCATCATGGGCTCCCAACAATCCCCATATCCGCTGATTGGCTTCATCACTCTGTCTCCTCTCCACCAGTAAGCTGGTGTGTGGTGGGCGTTCTGGCGCACCATCACATCATCCAGGTGGATGCTGCACACTGGTAGTGGATGAGGAGATACCCCCTCACAATGTAAAGTGCTTTGAGTGCCTAGAAAAGTGCTATATAAATGTAAGGAATTAATTAATTAATATCCTAATGATTCTTGGCATAAAAGAATAATCTATTATTTTGACCCATGCACTGTGTTTTTTTTGGCAATTTCTAAAAATTATACCAAGTGACTTAAAACTGGTTTTGTGGTCAAGGGTCACAAATAGTCAATAGCACATAAAAGTTTTGTGCATCCCTCTCCCTTTGTTAATTTTATATACCCCCCCCCCCCCCCAAGTCTTAAAAGGCCATTTATTTTAGTTAATTTATTGGAGTTTTTTTATTT
Source organism: Carassius auratus (assembly GCF_003368295.1). Lineage (NCBI taxonomy): Eukaryota > Metazoa > Chordata > Actinopteri > Cypriniformes > Cyprinidae > Carassius > Carassius auratus. Next base: position 18,976,492 of record NC_039259.1, on the reverse strand, counting down.
ATATATATATAAGCATTAAAAATAGCAAAAATTAAACGGTAGAAAACAGTACACTGTTTAACCCCACTACACCCACCCCGCCCACCACACTAATGGTTCTCAGAAAAAAAAAAACTCCAAAGTTGGCAGGTCTATTTCTTTAGCAAAAGAAAATGCTTTTTGTGAGACCAAAACATTTCCATGAAAAAGTCATGGAAATTCATTGGCCAGAAAATGTGGGAACCCCGTATTATGAGAGACCTATCCTTTTGCATTAGGACTATAACCACATATACTTGTGCTCACACTCCACCTTACCAGGCTGCCTAATTGCTTTATCTAACACCAAGCCCCATACTCCCTCACAGAGCTGGAAACCCAGAGCAGACTGTCAGATGAACTGGAGGAGGTGAAGAAGGTAAAACAGCCACTGTAAAAGGCTTCTGCTATTTTAACACACAGTATGAGGACCAGACTTACAGCATTTCTGCATAGGCAAGCTCCACTTTTGTTTTTTGTTTTCTTCAGAAATTAAAAATGTAGTTGAAGTTGTGGCTTATTCTTTTGACTATAGGTTCTGGAGAGCCACAAGCAAAGGGAATGGGAGCTGAGTGAAATGTGCAGACAAAAGGACGAGATGGTTTCCAAACTCCAGACAGCTCTTGACCAACATGTAGAAAACACAGCTCAGGATGTGAGTGTGAACAGAGAGAGATTTGATTTCAAATATGCATAATAATTGGATGGTCTCTGTTAGATTGTTGTTTTTTTATGTTTAAGGCTGCATTTATTTGATCAAATAATCAGTAAAACAGTAATCTTGTAAAATATTACTATATAATCATTTTTGTCTTTAGTTTCACATGATTCTTCAGAAATCTTTCCAATACACTGATTCGGTACTAAAGAAACATTTCTGCACAGTTGTGCTGCTTAATATTGTTTTGTGAACTTTGATGCAGTCTTTGTTGGATAGAAATTATAAATGTATAACAGTCAGTAAATTTATGAATGAAAAAAAAAAGAACAATAGTGTAACAGTATTTTAACTGGTTATGGAAAATAATATTTGCCTGTCATTGTAATCCTTTTTTAATCTATTTGGAGCTTGCTCATTGTCACTATAAACTCTTGTGTAGAAAAGATCTGTGTTCAAATTAAATTATTTTTTCCACAAAACAAATAACATGACAGAATTATCTTTTGGGTGAACAGTTCCTTGACCCTTTTTGTTCTTTTGTTTGGATTTCCAGAGGAATCAAATTGACTCCATCAAAAAGGAGATCATCCAGTTTAAATGCGATTGTGCCTGCTCAGTGCAACAGCCTGACACCCGGACTGAAACCAGAAAGCGGTGTCAGGAAAGGGAGGAGCTTGATGGACAGCCCCCTCTCAAGAAAGGTACAGACTCCGCCCCAGGTGCTGAAAAGCTCCCAGCTTTTGTCACAACCAGAGGAGCTGGCCGAGAGAATCGGGTCAAAGGACGACGATACCTTCATGGTCGAAAAAGGCTCTCAAACATGAAGAAGTGATCGTTTTAAATATGTTTTAAAAAAAGTTGCCACTGTGCATACCACCTGTATCTCAAAGTACTTCTGTGAAGTGTACTGTTTTTATGAGCTCAACTGAATAAAGAAGTGTATTTATTTTACACATGGAGAACACTGCACACAATTAAACCAACTATAAGCTATAAAAGAATAAAAAAGGATGCTTGATTAAAGTATTAAAGCAGCCACCACACACAAGGTGCTTCACGAGTATGAATAGGAGGCTTTCAGGCTGAGTGATCCAAAAGTTAAATGACCCTCTTTCATCTTCAGAATGAAATCAAATTGAAAATGAATTTTATTCCCAATGTGCAAGGAAAGAGCATTTTAGAAAAGTGCATTTTAGATTAAATTAATTACTTGCTTTGTTGCCAGGCCAGTAGCAATACATTTGAAATTTGCCTGGTTGTACTGAACTAATTTAAATGTTGAAGCAATTTTTTAATTAAATCAATTGATATCAAACAAACACTCATAAATACTGTGTTATTGCATGTCACACCGACAGATTATCAATATATAAAATCTATATATATCTGTTACATGTTTCTGAAGTTCTCCATTCTTTATAGGTCTTCTGGGGGACTCAAAAGATCAAGATGATGTTCCAGATAATGGATGTCAAGACTCCGCCCATCTTGAGGTCAAAGGTCAGCTGGAGTGTTGCCTTGCTGAATCCAAACAAAAAGACAAGCAGATCACAGATCTAGAGCAGGAGTGCCACACTTTAAAGATTTACATTCAGGATCTGAAGTCTAAACTAGAAGAAAGAGTTTCACAGGAACAAATTCTGCTAGAGAAGGTGCATCAGACATCCTTGGAAACTAAATCATTGGTAACGGCAGTGGATTGCAGCAACTTGAAGGTAGAAGCTGTGTCCAATTATAGCAACACTACAGATCATTTAAAAGTTTCTTCTCTAGAACTGGCTGCTGCCAAATCACTAATGGCTAAGCAAGACTACGAAATGGGAGAGAAGAACAAACACATCTTGACTCTTGAACAGGAAATTACACTACTGCACCGGGAAGCAGAAACCTCCAGAAACACATTAGCTGACTATGATGACCTCAAAAAAGCCCACTCTGACCTGCAGACTGAGGTGACAACCCTTCGTGGGATCAAAGCTGAGCTAGAAGAGAAGGTCAGATGCCTTGAGAATGAGAAGAAAGAGAGAAACACAGCACAACTGTCTAAAGAGGAGGGACTTGAAGACAGAGAGGTTGGGCTGACAAACCCTAACACTCTTGAATCTAAAAACAGGGAGACCCAGAGCTCTGAAAAGGAAGCTGAACTGGCACAGAGGGAGAATGCCTTAGCATCAAAGGAGGCTCAGCTCTTAGTGCTTCAGAAGAAGCTGAAGGAAGCGCAGGAGTGTCTGGAGGAGGAGGAGACACAAGCTGTGCAGGAGGTGCGCAGGAGGGAAGCGGAGAGGAGGAGAGAGCTGCTGGCTGTGGCAGAGGAGGCCATCGCTCAGAAGGATGAAGAGCTACAGAAGAGACAAGAAGAGATCAACCGGTCAGTTATATTCCTCCTCAATTACATGACAGTTTCCTAAAACACACGTCAAAAACATTCAATAATTTATTTTTTCATATGTGTTTATATACACTATCATTCAGTGGTTGAAATAAATTAATACTTTTATTCAGCAAGTATACATTAAATTGATCAAAAGTGACAATATTTCAAGTAAAATTCTTTGCATGGTTTCCACAACAACATTAAGCAGCACAACTGTTTTCAACATTAATAGTACATGTTTCTTGAGGGTTTTGACCCTTGATTTCTGAAGGGTCATGTGACACTGAAGACTGGAGTAATGGCTGGTGAAAATTAAACTATCGCAGGAACAAATTCCAATACATTTTAAAATATATAAAAATTGAAAACATTTTTAATTTATTATATTATTTAGCAGTTTTACTGTTTTTAAATGGCTTGATGAGCATAAGGAACTTCTTAAATCTTAACCAACCCCAAACTTTAGAACATTAATGTATAAAATGTGTGTGAAATGGAAAAATGTACTATGTATTATCATTTTGTGTTTAGTCCATTCATTTGTACTTGAATGGCTGTTTAATGTTGATTCTTTGAAAAACAAAGCTTGTTTTTGGTCTTTGAAACTGACTTTAATGGTGTGAACAGGAGTATTGGCAACTTCACTATAAGCATTAATGATTTTCATGAAAGCATCAAACAGCTTGCAAAGTTTTATTACTTATTCCCTGAAAGGAATTTTCTTGCTTTATTTCAAAGATATTGCACAAGATGACTGCTTTTGTTGGATTAATGATTATTCCACACAGAAAGACATTGATTTATTTTAGCAGCCTGGAAGGCGTTTTATTGTCTCTTCTTACTAAATAAGATATTAAAAATATCTGTAACTGAAATTGTGTGTAGTGCATTTTGTCAGAATAATGGGCTTTTAGCTAGTGGTTGACAAACATGGATTTGAAAATGAAGTGCATATTTGCTGAAGTGAAAAGAAAACTCATTTTATACACCATGTACTCAAACATCACTGGAAAAAGATCAATTTGGAACTGACAAAAGGTAAAGCTAAACACTTCTCTTAATTAACCAGGCAGACATGGTTTAATGTTGCAGATAATCTCAAATTTGCCCAAATACTGCCCAATTAATCAAACACCATTTATCAATACTTTTGCATCAGATTTACGGTTTCTTTATTTCCTTGGTATTCATTCTATGTGCATGTGATTTGTCATCACTCAGGTTAAAGGAGGAGATTAAAACTAGTGAGTGTAAGTTGAACAGTTTGGCTGTTGATCTGCGCAGAAGGGAAGATGATTCATCTGATCTTCGGGAAAAACTCGGTGACTCAAAGAAACAGATTCAGCAGGTTCAGAAAGAGGTGAGAACTCACTCGGTTTCACACATTTACATTTATGCATTTAGCAGACGTTTTTATCCGAAGGGACTTACAGTGCATTGAGGCTATACAATTATTTTTTTTACGAGTATGTGTGTTTCCTTGGAATTAAATTGAACTCCCAACCTTTTTTGCTGCTGACGCAATGCTCTAACACTGAGCCACAGGAAAACTATACTATATTGAGTCTGACTGCTGTTGACTTGTGCTAAAACTCCTTATGGCTTAGATCTCCTCCATGCGGGAATCTGAGAAATCTCTACGAATGAAGCTCGGTGATCTAGAAAAGACTAAAGCACAGCTCCAGAATGAGATCGCTAACAGGGACCGCGCCATCAACCAGCTGAAAGCTGTAAGCACCACCTAGCGATCAATAGCTAAAACCACAAAGAACGTGAACTAACCATTCATGTGATCTATTTATTTCCTCTATGTGTCTAAAACAGGAACGGTCTTCTGAATCGAAGTCAGATGAGAATCTGCTGCTGTATCAGAAAGCATGTAAAGGTAGACCGTATGTTGTTTAATTGTCTGCGTCTGCAAAAGCGTGTGCAGTAATGGGTGTCATTTATTGTCAAGTGTTTAATTAAATGCGCGGCAACAAACAGTAAAGCATGTTAATGTTTGTTGATGGTTTCCGTAGATTTGCAGGTCCGCGAGCGTGTTATTGAAGACATGCGTTTGGCTCTGACAGAACAGGAGGAAACACAGGCAGAGCTGGACCTGGAGCTGGACAACAGAGAGGCTCAGATAAATGAGCTCACTCAGGGTACAAGAGAATATTGCATTCATAATACTTTAATGTACTGTTTAGCATTTAATAGTAATAAAATGTGTGTGTGTGTGTGTGTGTGTGTGTGTGTGTGTGTGTGTATATATATATATATATATATATATATATATTTCCTGAAAGTGTTGCAGGGTGTTGCTGTCTAACATAATATAAATTGAAAAAAAATAATGCAAAATACGGTGTGTAACCAGTTTAAGTTTATTAGAAAAAACAATATTTGGTATCTCCCCATTATGCTTTATTCACTTTGTTTTGCAGCATGATTTGAGGGGATTTTTAAATATCATCTTGTTCTTTAAAGGGAATTTTAAAAAATACTGTAAGATGGAGTTATTATTATTATTATTATTATTATTATTATTATTATTATTATAGTCACATATGTATTTATTTCTTAGTGACTTAATATAAGCACAGAATTTTGTGTTTCTTATTGTTAAATCAACATTTTTTTGTTTTGTTTTAAAACCTTTAAAATTCCAAATCTTTATATTTGTGTTATTTATTACTTCTCCCTATTTATTTCCAGAATTGATGAGGTTGAGAGAATTGCAACCTGAACAGAAGAACAGAAGAGATTCCAGATCAATCTCTGATGACGTTTTTCAGGCCAGACAACAGATCACTCAGGCCCAGGAGAGCTTAAAGGTCTGTTGGCCATATGTATTCTTTCTTTATTTTCAACTGGATAAGAAATGCATGTTCACTGTCTTTGTTTGGTTCTTCGGGGTTCATGTTTGTAGCTGGCCAATGAAAAGCACCAGGCAGAGCGTAAGAAGTGGATGGAGGATAAGTTGGTTCTGATTGGTCAGGCTAAAGAGGCTGAGGAAAGAAGGAACCAGGATATGAGGCGATATGCCGATGATCGAGAACGGCATGCTCGCCAACAGGCCGAAATGGTAAATAGCAGTGTGTTTTCAGACACTAAATATATTTTTAGTTAAAGAGAGTATGACTGTTGATTTTTGTCAATTAGGAGTCTCTTACTGCACGTCTTGCTGCTCGTGAGGAAGAGATGGAAAGCTGGAGAAAAGAGAGAGACACACTTGTCTCTGCTCTGGAGGTTCAGCTGAAAAAGCTTATCATGTCCAATACAGAGAAAGACCAACAGATCAAGATCCTACAGTCCAGAAATACATCCCAAACACCAGAGGTCAGTCTAGTGTCTGTCACAAACTCTTTCTGTTCATGCTACACTACCTTCTAGAAAATACCATTTTAATGATCAAGTGACAGTAAAGCCATTTAAAAATTGTCAAATAAATGCTGTTCTTTTGAACTTTCTATTTATCAAAGTATCGTGAAAAAAAAGTATCACTGTTTCCACAAAAATATTAAGGAGGACAACCATTTTCAACATTCATGCAACCATTGATCATAATAAGAAATGTTTCTTGACCATTAAATCATGATCAGGTAATCAGATTCAAACCTAACTGAATCCAGTAGATGCGTCAACCAATCATTGCACGGGGTAGGCAATAAACAAGATATATCAATTTTGGTTGATAACTATTATCATAATATTAATGTAATAATGCAACTTTCATATATCTGTTCAGTGTGTATTTTTTTTTTTATGTGTAAGATTATTTGAGATTAAAGCAGGTGCATTTTGGAAAGTGTGATACCAGTGTCGTCATTGTTCAGTGGCAGTGAATATTTGATTCTGATTGGTTGACAGACATTCTAAGGGTTAATTTCATCTTAAATTGTTTACTGCATTAGTGTCAAATTAGCAGACCTTCAAAGAGCCATACAGCTCCTTTGAAGCCAAGTAAATCTAATAAAAAGGACATAGAATTCAGTAATTGCTTTTAGCTGACTGGGAACACTGTCCAACTGAAAAATATATTCTAGTGATGGAGATCTAGTAATGTAGGCTGTGTGACTAGAAGACATGTCTGTGTCACGTATACACGCAGATTCCTATTGTCAACAATAGTCTTGTTTCTGCAAATATACATTAATTTTAAACCATGCACATTAAATAGCTGTATTACCACCTGGTGGTTTGTTGTGTTGTTCTACAGTTCCTTCCTTCATCAATCTTACCCTACATGAACATTTTTGTCCCTGTCTCAGGAGGTCACTGAGGACAGCAGGACCGAGGCACTGCAGGCAGAGCTGGCTGCAAAGGAGACAGAGATCCAGAAACTAAATGAACAGCTCCGTGTCAGCATCATGGATAGCAGCCTTCTCAGAAACTCATCTACCCAGGTTTGACAAACATGTTTTATTACTGCCATTCACCCGTTAACTTTGATGATTCATTAGAATCCACATATGACAAATAATCGCTGTCAAAAGAAAAATATCATAATTTGAAGTCCCTTTACTCTGAATGTTCTCAAAAAGCTTTTTGGCATTTGTCCTAAACTCACTGCTGAGCGGCCTTGTCCTTCAAACGGTTTTTAAAAAATGTATATATAGATCTCATTTTATATATACCTGAGCTGAGTTCTCTGTATACTAGGAGAAACTGCTAGTCCTGAATGGAGCTTTTATATAGATTCTATTATATTTGGTAGAATAGCCATTTATTTATTTCCAAAGAATTCCCCACACTGCCTGTTTTGTACACATGCATTCATTCAGTTCTTATTATTTATTTGTACCAACCTGATGTGATGTGTGTTGTTCATTAAATTGAGTTTCTAATTAGATGTTGCGTGAGGAATGTTGATTGACTGTCTCTAAATTGCTGTGCTAGACAATGGAAGCAGAAATATCTGACATGAAGCCTCTGAACACCAGTACACTTAAACGCACAAGCAGAGCCAGAGGATCTGTCACCAGTCAGGTAAAACAGAAATGCGTATTATTTATTTATCATTTAATTGTAAAAATGTCAATTACTTTCTGTTGGTTGCTTATAATTATATTATTTTAGTTTTGTGCACTAGTAGATTCAACACATGAGTGCATATTCGTCTCTCTTAGTTTTGAACGATCTGTCAGTAACAATAGAAAACAACACAAGGGAAAGTTGTTATGCTGACACTAATGGTATAATGAATTAATGATTTAGATGAATATTAATGTATTAATATATTATCGTTCATGGTTGATTCATTTTAATTCCGATTACATTAATGTTTGTTTAGACCGCAGTAATTTAAAATTGATTAATTATATATATTAGTATGTGAAAGAATGTTTATATACTAGAAGTGTAATGGTACATGTACATAATGGTACGTACTGAAATTCTTCATTTTTTTTAAGGTTCGATATGAACAAATACAACATTGTTTCAGTGTTAATTTCATTAATGAAGACGACGACGAAAAATATTCGTTAACGAAATGTTTTATGTGACGGAGACGAGACATTGACGAGCTAAAAATAAAATCTGATGACAAAATTATGACAAAATTTATGCCGCATTTTCGTTAACTAGATGAGACTGGACTCTAATGTTATTTGAGGACTACCGGACATTCAAAATGCATCCTATAAGCCAGGGTTATTCAAATCTTTCCCTGGAGGGCCAATGCACTGCAGAGTTTAGCTCCAACCCGAAAAAGCCATTTGTTCAGAATACCACTGTTTTATAAAAACGAAAAAGTAGTCCCACCCCCCGAGCTGTACCGAAACCATACTGAACCAACATGTTTACAGTTTAAAATGTTGGGGTCAGTAGGATTGCTTCTGTCTAATCTCTAGTATTTTACAGTTGTGGAACCTCTTGACTATGAGAAGGATTTGTTGCATTTGCTGATTTTTTTTTTTTATCTACTTTATGAATATATGCACATTATTTCTCAGTCCACTGATTATCATAATCACATTAATAATAATTATCTTCATATCACAGATTTCATCCGGTAGTTTTCCGCTGGTGCTAGATTCGTCAGAGATCTCCACGGAAACAGGCAGACGTTCCAGATTTCCACGGCCTGAGCTGGAAATTTCCTTCAGCCCTCTGCAGCCGGATCGGTTCGCTCTTAAGCGGCAGGGTGAAGACTCTGCCGTTACTGTAAAAATCTCCCGACCCACACGCAAGAGGAAGAGCGGAGAGATGGAGAAGGTGAGAAAAGAAATGAATGGAGGGGGGTTTAGAAGATGGTTCTCAATTCACACAAGTTCGAATCGAGTGCTGTGACTGGAATGACCTTCAGTCATCTTGTGCTTGAACTGTTTGTCTAATATTTTCAATTTCTAGCCTTAGAATCATGGGAAATTGAGTAGAATGTTAGTTCAGATTTGTCACACAGTGTTCAGTCCTTTTCCTCCCCTTTAGTTGATTAATAAAAAAAAATATTATTGATATTCCTCATAAAACCAGCAGACCATCTGCTGCTGACCTAATCTGCACAGCCAGCAGCCCTTTAATTGTTCTCATTAGGCATTAACAAGGCTCTAATTTTCTTCACTTATGCTTAACGATCAGTGTTATTTGTGCAAAAATAGCAGTCCTATTAAGCATGTAGTTCTGTGTGTGAGAATAAATTTATGTGTGTGTGTGTGTGTGTGTGTGTGTGTGTGTGTGGTTAAGCATGCCTTGGCCTAACACACTCTTCTCCAGGCAACATAAAAACTTGTGCACACTTGTTTTGGGAGCAATAACAATAATTATAGAATACACAGTGACAGTAGGTTAATAGATTTCTTAAACCTGTCTATGGAAATGTAATCAAAGGGATGCACAAATTCAAATCTACCATAAATGCAGACTACATAGGGTGTTAACATTTTAATCTTTTACGCTTTATAAAGGTAGCTATGCACTTAAAGAGTCTCTAGTCGGGGTAGGTCATGCTATTCTCTCCAAACAGCAGCACTGTGAAGGTGTTATTTTGCACACCGAAAAACTGCTTTCCACTAAGTGCTCTTTATTGACAAAGAATCGTGTGCTCTCTTGCTGGTTGTCCCTGGCAACAGAGTCACGCTTCCACATGCTTTGTAGCTGCTAATTGTTGGAGACTTTTGTAATTGAATGAATGCAACAAACTATTTTTAATGGCACTTCTGTTCGCTTGAAGAGGAAAGGAGGCAGGAGCAGCGTGGTGAAAAAGAAAGCTTTCTCTGAACCCAGTGCTCAGGTACCCTCTTCCTGTCTAATCCTCCCACAGCTCTTCCACGTTCAGGACTCCTAATGGTCTGGACTCTCAGACACTCAGGGTCATGACTTCATTTCCTGAAGTTATCCCACTGAGCTGGATATTGGATGCATAAATCCATAAATTGTGAAATTACTTTTTTTTTTTGGCCCCCTCTGTTTTTTTTTTATTTCACACTAAATCAATTAAATGTTCCATTAATTAAGTTAATGGCAAAGTTTGTCCTTAAAATCAACATGAAACCCAAATGGACTCTTTACTTTCTTCAAGAAATAGAAGTTTTAATTTCTTACTTAATTTCTTACCAAACTTTCACAGCAATCACAGCAATACTAAATAACAAGAGATGTGAGTTTTGAGTTTAACCCTTGGGATACATCATGATGCTCTCCTCTAAAGGTGGACGCAGTTTTCAGACAGGAAGTCCTTCACAATCCATTGCAAACTGAAATTAGGACTGGCTCTATCCTAAATCTAAATTTCCCACTTATTTGCAATCCAGTTTATTCCTTATGGGTAAAATCTATTTCATTCTAATTGAAAAAATTCTTTTTTACTCTGAAATGTGTCCCATTACGAAAGGAAATGCATATGCTGTTTCATGTTGACTTTAAAGGCTCTTTTTTAGCTTCCAAACTCATTTACTAAAAGCAGAACATGACCTAGCCTAGGCCTCTTTGATCAAAGTAACTTTAAAGTCTAAAAATAAAGAAATAAAATCCTACAAATTGGCTTATTAACCCTTTAAAGTCCCTAATAAAGTTTTGGTGACCATTTCATCCAGGCCATTTGTTTAGAGTTCCTGATGGTGGAAATACAGCTCATAAGCATTATCCCACAAGCCTTTGATGCATCAAAGAAATAATAACCTTTCTATCAAGGTGGGTGTGTAAATGGAATGGGTTTTTCTATATGTTTTTACAGATCCATTAGGGTGATATTTCATGTAAGAGCCATCCATGCCCTCAGTGCCAGGGCATTTATTTTTACATGATGCATAAACGACAAAGGCTTTGGGAAATAATGCTCTGTAGAATTTAAAATACACCCATAATTCATCATTCACTCATCAAATCCTCAAGATCACGACTTTTCACATTTAATTGGAGGAAATTATTGTGATCCTGCAATCCATTCACCCTCAACACCTCTGAGTTATTGTAATTACACTTTCCCATTTCATGGCAGGGAAACACCAGCACCTGATTGCAGAACAAGCCATCATTCTTGATCTCTCATGCGTACGATTGAACGGTGAACGATTTGGCAGTTTCCTGGAAGCCAGGGCATTAGTCTTCCTTTAATGCGAGCTTGCAAGTCAGAGAGTGGCATAGTATCTCACCTCCCAACACTGGAAACAGCAGGTGACAGGTGTGACAGACAGAGATCCGCCCCTGTCCGCCCTGTTTAGACTGGTGGGGGTTACGAGCGTGGCATTGGCTGTCACATGCAATGTCACAGATGTGATCTTGTTGTCTAGAGAGAGAGATCGCGACAGGAAGGGAGTGATAGAGTGAAAACACAGACAGGTTGGTGAGAGAGAGACAAGAAGAAACTGAAAATGATGAGTCACTGGAGAGACTAAGAACTCTTTCAGACTGAATCATTTATTTATTCTGCAGATTTGATTTTTTTTTCATGTATTATTTGCTTGTGTGTGTGTGTGTGTATAGAGAGAGAGCGATTGAGAGGGATATGGCAGATGCTCTGTTGTCTTATTAATGATGATTTAATGTACTGCACTAGATCTGTCAACTAATCCTCAGGGGTTTGTGCTCTCTTGAGTGTCAAGAAATGAACCAGCACTGTTTTCAGCTGACCTGAAACCGATTTGTGTTTTGTTCGGATTAAAGATTCAGATCAGAGAGTCAGACACTCAGTACTGCTGTCAGTGTTTCTTCTTCATATGCATTTAACATATAATTAGCAATTCTACGATTGCTTGTTGGTCAGAATGAAAGCAGATTTTCTGTTAACCACTGCGTCTGGGTAACTGTTCTTTCCTTTTCTAGTTGATCATCATAAAATCCATCTTCCATCCATCTTATCTGACCAATCACAGCAAAGCATTCAGATTCTACAAAGGCCTGTTTCACTGTCTGCAGTGTGTGAACTGCATATGTTCATTTTTGGCAACCATATTATTACTTGGTTATAGCATTCATGCTAAACTCTTATTTACATGCAGCAATTGTCATACAAATCCTTTTATTCAGTAAATCTGAATGAATTAAAACAATTTAAGCACTTTATAGCTACACTTTGGTGTTTAGGTCCAAAGTAGACTTGATACCATACAAAAGTTTGGGGATTGGTTAAATTTTTTTATTTTTTTTTATATATATATATATATATAAAGAAGTATCTTACGCTAACAAAGGCTGCATGTAAAATGCAATTTGTTTGTAATTTGTGTCACATTATCTTCAGAAATCATTGTAATAAGCTGATTAGATACTCAAAAAAACATTAATTTGAATTATCAATGTTGAAAACATTTGTGAAACATTGCGAGAGGTTTTTCTGGGTAATGGAAAGAAAAGCAATTATTTACAAACATTGGTAACATTATAAATGTCTTTACTGTCACTTTTTGACAGTTTAATTATTCTCTGCTGAATGAAAGTATTAATTTCTTTTTTTTTTTTTAAATGACCCCAAACATTTAGATTTCATGCTAGTCAATTTGTTTTGCATTCTATATGCCTCAATTCCAATAACAATACATATTTTACATAAAATAATAGGCTTTTAGATACATTTTCAATATTGATGTAGGTCTGTTACACTACAGTAGGACTGTTAGTATGAAAGCACATTGCAAACCTGTTGTTGTAGCTGTTGCTTTGCACACACTTTGCAGAAAGAAACAGGCCTAAAAGAAACCAAAGCATTAATGTTAGCCTTCTGATTTTCTGAAATATTGTTTACTCTTGCACTTTGTCATTCATCAGGATGGGGTGGAAAGTGAGAACGTCAGGAATACAAGGAGTAGAATGACTCCTCGTCTAACGCCTCATCAGGAAGAGGTGAGTATAACCACATTCTAATACTCAAGTAAATGTATTTTAAAAAAAATCATAAGGAAATCGATCTCACAGGTTGATACTGAAATTCAGGTTTAGATTAATTAAGAGATACAATAAGTTAGAAATGAGGTGGAAGAAGGAGGTATAGACAGCGGAGGAGTTAAGCAAGAGAAAATGGCTCACTGCGTCTGCATCTCACACAAACACACACACACTCAAAGACTGTGATTGAGAGAGTTGTAAATCCTGATCGTAGCAGTGAGTGATGAACACTGTTCTCATTCCTCTCAGCCCTCTTATGCCCAGGAGTCAAACCAAAAAGGAAAAAAAGACAAAACCATCCAGAAGATTGGAGACTTTCTTCAGGGCTCTCCTACCTTCCTTGGAAGTAAAGGTCTGGGGGAAAAAAAAACATTTCCATCATTACCCTTTTGCTAATTCCTAGACTTTTTTCAGATTTGGCCATGTTATTTCGGACAATCACATGCTTTCTCTGTTTCAGCAAAGAGGATCATGGGATTGATGAGCAGAAAGTCCCCTGATGGTGGGTCTCTAAAACTCAAATCCAAACGTGACAAACAAAAACATGACAGACCAGATATCTCCTCCCCATTGGACATACCAGCCCATCAGGTACTGTACCTTAACTTACACTCTTGTTCAAAATCTTGTGGTCTGTACAAGGCTGCATTTATTTGATCTATAAATACAGAAAAAAAAACAATAATGTGAAATATTACAATTCAAAATAAGTGTTTTTTATTGTAATATATTTAACAATTATTTATTCCTGTGATTGCAAAGTTTACATTTTCAGCAGCCATTACTCCAGTCTTCGTTAACATGATTCTGATGTGTTGATTGGGTGCTTAAGAAACATTTCTTCTTATTATCAATGTGGAACAGGGTTTTTCTTTTTTTTTCTTTTTTTCTTTTTTAGGTTTCTTTGATAAATAAAAGTTCAAAAGAACAGCATTTATTCAAAGCAGTTTCCAAACACTTTTGATCAATTTAATGCATCCTTAATAAAGGATTCTGGTCTTTAAAAGAAAAAAAACTCTTACTGACCCCAGACTTTTGAAAAGTAGTCTACTTTACGCTGTCAGTCTGTACAATGAACTTCATCCTAAAATGACATTTAACATTCTTAGTGACAGGTGACATTTGACCTTTCTTGTAGATCATTGGCCGGAATCCAGAGGAGAAAGAAAGTGAAAACCTTACCAAGAAACGTCTTCGCACCAGAATTGTGAAATAAGCTGGAGGGAAATGTATTTGTATTCTGTATTTTATGTTTTGTTTTTTTTCTTTTTGTATTTTAAATCAACTGCATTTTTTTTTATTTTAATTTTAATCTGATGCACATTTAAAATATCTATTATGTATTAGTTAAATTCTCTTTTTACTTTTTAGCAAATATAGCACATAATATATTATCCTGCAAGTGAACTTACACTATAGGGCAAGTTGAGATGATGGACATCAAGTTGAGATAACTCATGTATGGAAGAATGAACATTTTAGCTGCTCAAGTTAGAATATAAATTTATAAATCACTACTGCACATTTCTGACACAAGCTGTACGTTTAAATGACGGTTATTCGTTTACATTGTGCTTATGCTGCCCTGTATTTAAACGCAGATCTGTTGTGTCCCACTAACCACTTTCTACTTTTCAAGATATAAAAATGCGCGCACACAAATATAGCACAAATTAAAAGTTTATGGGTTATTGTGATTTGTAATTTTTCTTCCCACTCGTCAGCGTTCTTTTGTTCCTGTGTGTATCACCCTGTCACAAAACATTAATGTGTGCCATTCACATGATAAAGACTCTCCATTACCACGTCAGTAAAACTGTGTGCCAGATGCCAAATGACACCCAAAGGACTATTCATTTTAATTACTGAACAAATGCTTATGTAACAGAAGGGTAATTGAATTTCCCAATTGCAGTGCGTGGCCTTGTGTCCTTATCGAAGATTGCATAAAAAAAGCGAGGGGAAGGGTGAAGAACTGGGAACAGGTCTATGTCTTTGTTGGCACTGAATGACAGGATGTGAACGGGGTGGTTGCTTGCAATGATGAATCACAGTTTTGAAAGTGTGGGAGCATGTGGTAAAGACAAAATGGAGGAGTGAAAACCAACTGTGTGACGAGGAAGAATAAGGAGAGTTGAAAAAAGTAAAAAAAAACATACAAAGTGAACCACTTGGAGCCCAGCTGTGTTTGTGCAGGTCTTTGTAGTTAAATTTTCCTCTGATTTTATAATTGTGAATGTTAGAAATGGAGTGTGAAAAACATGCCTTTTATATGTATTTCCTTCCAGTCCATTTCCGCAGACATGTTTGATGGACATATGGATGTTTATGTGCATCCCAATTAATGTAGGGTCATGAGACAGACTGTAATCATGCGTTTTGTTTGTACGTGTTATGTCACTTTTTTTATTTTTTGAGACAAGTTGAGTCATTGTCTGTGTCATATGATTGCGTCACTTCATTGACGCATTGACACAAAGTCCAGTCTAGTCTTTTTGTATTTTGTTCCAATTTCTTTTTGTCTCGTTCCTCTGCATGCAAAAAATGTCAGGGAGGTATGTAAGCATCGGCTTGATCCGAGGCGTCCAGGCCTAGTAAACAATGCAGTAATAATCATCTGCCGTACCTATAATTTAGGGCAGAAAATTACCACATCATTTGAAATGATAAACAGGCAGAGTGCAGCTGTCGTGTGCTGAAGAGACGGAAGAATTGAGAGCCTGTGGGGATGGGTCTAATTGCTTGGCCTCATCAGGAGATGTGCTTTTAAATAGGTTAGAAACAAAGTAGTGCGTCCGTCAAGAGGAATGCTGGGTGAAGATTTCCACTTTGTGTATCTGATTGCTTTAATCCAACTAATTTGTTCAGACTGAGAAAATTGATCCTCTATAGTCACATGCTTCATCTTGCCCCATTTGTGCCAGGGTTAGGATGAGTGACTGATTTGTAGTGTTTCACAGAGTTCACAAACACATTATTGTATTTAAAGGTGTATGAGGTATAACAAAATATATATATATTCATTCATATAAGGCCTTAACTTAAAATGTATTTTTAAATTGTATATTCAGTTTACATCAAACAATTTTAAACTTAATGTGATGCATCTTTGTCAGTCAGATAAAGTAGCAGATAGATAGATTATAAATAAATCTAATTTACCTACTTTTAACTTGACATGTCATGTTCTTGGTGTTAGTCAAAACCCGTCCATATTACACCTATAGAAAAATAATGAATTCTTTGTGAATGAATTTACTGTATTGTAACTTTACATAAGTGGACCTCAACTTATTTTTATATAAAAGCATATGTGAGCATTTCTTCAGCACAGGCACGCTTGGTCACAGCTGCTGAGGTGCTTAGGCTGCTTTAATTTTTTTCTCACATCGAAAACAACAGTGACACATTTGTGTGTGTGTTCAAAAGCATTTAGCGCCTGCTGTTACATACCTTTCACACCTCCAGCACCCTGCAGTTCAGAGTGATTCTGGACATTGTGTATTTATTGTCTACAAACATAATGGATTTATCATGTAGGGTGTTGTGAGTTTGGTCTAATAAGCAAGCTGGGCCTTTTTTTTAATCACAGAAGCAATTCACCATATCAATCTTTATTAGAACTGCATAATGATTTTAACCCTTTGATGAACATCATGGGTCTAAAGGGATCTGACTTAATTTTCTTCTATATCTTTGCAAAAAAAAAATGTATTTCATCAGTATAAACTGTATTATTCCAGTATAAATTAAAGTAATTAGATTAAGTGTGCGATAGTCCTATTAACTAATAGCTTAAATGAATGACTTTTAGTTGACTAGGGTACTCATTACCTTTTTGTCATATCTGTAACCTGCTCTTAATGTTTACGTACACTGATAGAATGTCACTTATAGAATAGTGTTTTTCAGTATATCTTTGATACAGTCAGAACTTAATGAATTAATAATTCAGTTTTTTTTCACATTTGTGATGTTTAGGACAAGGAGAAGTTGAAATAGACAAATCACAAGAATAAACAATATTTGTCTTTAACTTAATAATGTTCCATGAGGGCGGGGATCATAATCATCATATAAATATTTATAGTCAAAATCTGCCAGTAGGTTAGTTGTGCAGAGGCATGACATTTCGTTCCACTGTATGTGCACACATGCAGCGGAATGACAATAAAGCACAACTTGACTTGACTTGATCATCAGTGATCACATCTTCAGCTTCAATTATGTCACCATTGGCAAAGTACATGTTGTGAAGGATGACCCAGCATGTCACAACAGTAGAAACAAAGTTGGGATTCACCTCCAGAGCTTTAAAATGCATGCATAAATCCCACTCAACAACACACCTTGCCCTGGAGTGATGCCTGTTGTAGTGTGCTTCAACAGGGGTAGCAACAGGTTCACGATAGGGAGTCATAATGCATGTAGGGGATATAGCATATATAGTTAGGCAAGGATGACCTTATTTTCGTAATAAATTGCACTGTGTTTCAGGACCCTTGCATCATGCACAGAACCAGGAAAGCCTTACCAGACATCCAGGAATTTTCCTTAGTGGTCACACACAGCCTGGAACTGTACTGAAAAGAACAGTTTCCTGTTGAAGTTACAGGCAGCATTGACTGATGGGGGCTTTATATGACCATAGCATTCAGCATTCACTACAGTTGCACAAAAGACAGTTCAATTTCAGTGTTAACAGTTATGAAGGATTGAAAATAATCAAAGACTTCTGCTTTCCTGTCCCAAACTTATCTTGAGGAACAAAAGGACCATTTGGCATTCCTGAAGGCACAGAGGTGCTGATATTGATCACGGCTTGTAGGCCAACATGTGTATACACTGGGGGTCTTCTAATTGTCACGCCTGTTGCCCAGTGGGTGAAACTGTAACCTAGTCAGTTTGAATGTCTCGCATTTGATTTTAGTCACATGAAGGGATAAAAGAAGACTAACTGTTGCTCTGTCTCTTTTCTTTTCTGGAGCTCTCCTTGGGACTCTGCCCTTTCCCCCTCTTTCCTCCCCCAAACCCCCCATCTCTTTCTCCCAGGTAATATTTTGGATAAATGCTGGGTACCTTTATCTGTATATGTTTTACCACCCTTCATCTATTTTGTAACCAATTCAAGTGTAACCATAACAAAATACTGTTATTAAACCACTTAGTTCATAAATGGTGTGCTAATTAGTCTCGATTGAACATTAACATTGAAGTGTGACCTATTGTAATATAATATAGTCTCACAATAGCAACGCTCTCCCACATATTTAGCTATTCTAACTGTGCTTATTTCTGTCGTTGGAATAAGTGGCAGTGGGAGGTAATAGACAAGAAATGTCGAGTTTTATACCATCGTGCTGATAATGTTTCTGTAGTAATTTGGCAATCCTAAAGATAGATAGATAGATTAAAGGGGGTTTGCATGACCTCAGCTGACTGTACGAAGTGTAGTCACTGTGAAGATGACCCAGAAGGACAACAAACTCTGTGTCAACTTTCATTTTCCCCCTCACTTCATTCAGATGTTCAATAACTCACCCTCCCCCATCATTTTCTTCTTTCTTGTCTTCCATCTTCCCTGCTGTGGTTTGTATGGTTCAGTAGTTAAGGTAAATGAATTTGCTACCACTGTTTTAAGACTCTGGAGTCTGAAGAGAAGTCATTTAGAAATTGTATTTATTTGCTCAGAAATACACTAAAAAGGTAATATTGTAAATTATTATTACATTTCCAAATAATTGTTTTCTGTTATATTTTGAAAATGTTTCAATGATCCCAAAGTTGTTTTTTCAGCAGTCATTACTTCAGTCTTCAGTGTCACGTAATTCTTCATTTTAATATGCTGATATGGTGCTCCAAACAATTCTGTTGACATTTAGGTGTGCTGTTTAATGTTTTTGCGGAAACTGTGATACATTTTTTTTTTTTTTTTTTTTTTTTGGAAATTTGATTAATAGAAAGTTCAAAATAATAGTATTTATTTGTTACTTTTGTAATATTAAAAAAGGCACTTTACATGTTTGCTGAATAAAAGTACCAATAAATGGCATGTAGGCCATGTGTTTTAGTCAAATATTTAACATGAAAGGAGAAACCTTATATTAATGAAAATGTAATGTCAGACAAGCACAAAATAACACCTTCAATGCTATTTTACCACCTCCGCTGCATAGCTGTTCCACTTGAACTTCTGTAAATGGTCTTGTAAGAATCAAAAAGTAGAGTCCAGTGGCCTGGTTGAAGGTTTAATGTGTATTCTGTCTATTTTTTAAAACAGCATTTCAAAGTGCAAGTTTTTGAAAATGCTACCGTTGTCATTTCTGTGTAAACACCCAAAATGGGAATCTTTGAAAATGGTGACGTCATGTGTGCTACATTTTAGGTATGTAGACATGCGCAGTACGTGTCGATTTAAAAGGCAAGTGCAAACAAACATACACAACAATGGCAGAGTACATGGTACTGTTGAAGCTGCTTAAGAGTTTGCTAATGCTTCTTCAGCAAAGTGTGGATTTAATTCAGCAATATTACAACAAACAGCAGAGACGCATCATATACAGGCAGCAAGGAAGTCGACCGGAAGTTGAAGTCGGCCGGAAGTTTATTCACTTGCGTTAGCATCCCATTGACTCCCATTCATTTTGGCGTCACTTTGACAATGAATAACTTTACATCTGAGGTGTTTAAAGACTCCATTTGTCCATGATTTATTTCTAAAGATACACGACAATGTATAAAGGGCTCCATTACCTTCTATGTTACATTATGGCCCCGTATAAACAGTTTTTGTAAAAATAGGCTAACGATTGCGTCATAACCACTCGACTCTCTGTTGCACAGAAATTACCATACAGACAGGAGGAGAAGCTCGCAGGCAATTAACTTAATATGGCGTACTGGCATTACATTTTAAAATACTATCCAAAATAATGAATCAGAATACTTACTCCTGCTCACTCACGCCAAAGAACTCCCTGCTCAAGCTCGCCGTCTCTGCAAGATTAATGATGGCAGTTTGCACGCACAGCTACTAGAAGATTTACATCTGTCAGACAGGTTGCTGACGTCATCAAGCTTATAGTTTGAGTCTGCGCATCAGAAACGGAAGTGCTAAAAATCGCTAAAAATGGGCTTCACTTGTCTCAATTGAGTTCCAATGGGGTCGCTGTGTCCATTTCTTTTACTGTCTATGATCATATACAACATATAATAGTCACTTCCTGACAGGTACCGTTTACTAACAGGTGACAGCTCCAACTACTGGCCTGGCATACGTAATACAGCGTTTTCGCCTGTTTTGACGGATATGTGTAAACGCAAATCATTTTGAAAACGTTGCTGTGTAGGCAACTTAAAAAAATGCAATGGAAAAACGTATGCTTTCTTGACTACATCGTAGTCATGTAAACGTATAGCTAAGTGTCACGTTGGCTCTTATATGGAACTTACGATCACGCTGACCTCATACTTCATTCCCCCGGAACTGCTTCCGTTTTACAACAGTGAGGACAAGCTAGATTAAAGTGATTATTATGTTTTGAATATTGATATTTTTCTTACAAAAACACATAGATTCACTACAGAAGGCCTTTGTTCACCTCTGGAGCTGAAACTTTTTTTTAATGGATGCGCTTTTTATTAAACTTCTCATGGACCGATGGAGTGCAAAACCCACTGATTGAAAGATCAAAGATAATTTTTTATTAACTCTGACTGGATTTGTATGAAAGAAGAAAGTCATATAGACATATACAGGATGATTTCAAGGTGAGTAATTTATGGGCTAATTTTCATTTTTGGGTGAACTGCAAACACCATTAACTTAAAGTCCCCATGAAGTCAAAATTAAAGTTGTTTTAAGCCAGTTCAACAAATTGTCAAAGTTTGCAGAGGATTCCCGAAGGTTTTGATGAGTGAGCAGACGATACTGTGTAAGCCTGAGCAAACTTTGTACTGGAAATATGCTTATTATGACTCTTATTAATTACAATTTTATAAAAACCTGCAAAACCTTTCTGTTGATTGATGTAAATAAATTTTACAATAGTTTATTGTGCATGCATATTATATTTAAAGTTGTTTAAGTGAAATTAAGGAGTTTATGGTTTATTAATTCTTTATAATGTAGAAATGTAAAACATATCCAACGTTTGTGTATCAATGTCTGTAATGTGTGCAGTAGTTGTGAAACCTTTTAGGAATCTTATCTAAGTCGTAGGCTATTCATTGGTCAGTCAGTCATACCTGACATAAAGGATCCACTACTGAAACTGTGACCACAAACACCTTAACTTAAAGTCCCCATGAAATCAAAATGAAAGTTGTTTGGGTATTAGCATTTAGAAGATATTGAAAGCTTGCAGTTCGTCACGTAATTTTACCTCACACCATACTTCCTCTTCTCATCAAATCTTCTGACCAATCAAATGCTCTCTAGAATCCAAAAAAATTACGAGCTAAGCAGACCAGAGCCTGGCTGGTACACTGGTGGGAGACCATTTGGGAAAATGTAGCTTGCTGCTGCAGCTAGTTTTAGTCCAGCCAGCAGGAGTTTCATTCCCTGGCTTGAAATACTTTTGAGGTATGACTTTTAAACTAAGTTAAAGCCGAACTTAGTTTTTGGAAGAAAGCAAGGACAAAAGAATAGTTTAGCTTTTTTTCAGGGTAGCACTTGGCATCTGTTAGCAACTTGTTATCTGCAGAGACATAATTAATGTTTAAAAGAATTTAAAAGAAAGTTTAACTAAAATGGCACCCATACAACAAAAACACATATTTCCGTCTGGCCAGTTAAAACAAGGCTCTAATGGAGTGATATGTATGTCATTTATGTGACTGTAAAAATGCAGTTTTATTCATTATTGCAGGGAATAAGGTTTTTTAAAAGAGAATTATGTTGCACAAAATCCAGAAGTTCTGAATGCAGATAAAACTGTCAAGAACTGAATTTGTAATTTTGCAAAAGAAAGCTGCGTAAAAAGGACAGCAACCTGTCAGATCTGTCGCATTCAAGGTCATAACCCAACCCACCCCGCTGAATTTAGTTTATACGTTTATTCGTTTATAGAATGACCTTTAGCCCATCCTAGATGTAGATATAGATGAGAAATTTCACTTACTCACCAATGAATTCTCTTCAGTGAATGGGTGCCATCCAAATGAGACTCCAAACGACTGATAACAAATATTACAATCCAAAAGTAATATATACATCTCTAGCCCATCAATTTACTTAGGAACACAAAACCTGCTTAGTTTTGAATTGATTCATTGATGGACTGGACTTTTTACGTTTTAAAAAATTAATTGTATTATGATGTTTTTATCAGGTGTTTGAACTCATGTTCTGACAGCACCCATTCACTGCAGTCGATCCATTGGTGAGCAAGTGATGTAACATTCAATTCATCTACATCTTGCCTATACATTTTAAGCTAATATTCATTACTGGGTGAACTATTCATTTAAGGACTGTCAAAAAAATAAGTGTTTAACCTTAATGCAGGGATTGCCAGCATGGTTGAAACTGTGGCCAGAGGTGGATGGCATATGGCATTTCATAGACAAACTGCTTGGAGCAGTACGGGTGCAGCAGATCAGTAAAGGCTGTCTGCTCAGATCTGACCGTCTGCTATAAAGGTCGCCACCCGATGCTTTGACCTTTAATTTAATGTAATAGCACTACATTTTTTCACGTTTTACAACTAAATAAAGAGCATGGGTGAATCCATGTTCTTCTTCCCTTTTTTTGTATGTTTTTTTTATTATTAAGATGTTTTGTTGTCCTGAGGTTAATGTTGAGCATTTTGTCTGATTGCTGTGTTCCCTTGCTTGATTGCCATGCTTTGCAGAGCTTGAACGGGACACACAGCAGGCACCAAAACACTATTTCTATTTTATATTGCCCCTTTTAAGGTCACTCAATAAAATAATTTTTGAAGTATCTTACCAGATGCGAGTGTTTAAGTAGAGCTGGTCAATCTTGTATGATGTAAAGATTTCTAGGTCAAAAGGGTCTCAAATTATCAGCTCCTCAGGGAGTCCTCTCACCCTGGTCACTAATCAATTCTCACTTTCTTGTATCCTGTAGTTCTTTAGATGTACAATTTTATAAAGTAGTGTGTGTGTGTGTGTGTGTGTGTGTGTGTGTGTGTGTGTGTGTGTGTGTGTGTGTGTGTGTGTGTGTGTGTGTGTGTGTGTGTGTGTGTGTGTGTGTGTGCGTGCATCTGTGTTCCCTTTAGAATTCACCTAAATGAATTAGGTTCCTTGGGAACACAGAACCTTTTAAGATGGCTCATTGAAGGCAATGGAAATTTGAAAATTCACACTTCAGTAAATGTGTCATATGTTGATTCTGTAGCCATTTTAGTTAATTCAGTTCAAGATAAGTTGGAGTATTCCAGACCAGTAACATGAGTTTGTGTGTTCAAATGATTTATTAAATGAACTGCTTGCACTCTGTTTTTGTGATTTGAAATACACTGCCTGGCCAAAATTAATTAATTTAAATAAGAAAATTAGGATTGGATCATGATTGCAGAGATAAACATTTTGTAGTTATTATTTTAACCCTAACTGATGCATTGATTTTACTTCTGAAACAACCATGTTGAAAAACGTACATCCATATTCCAGGATGACAATGCCAAGATTCACCAGGCTCAATTTGTGAAATAATGGTTCAGTGAGCAGGAATCATTTCCATGTATGAATTGGCCACAGAGTCCTGAACTTAACCCTAATGAAGTCTTTAGGAGAGTGGTACAATATAATCTAAGCTTAAGGCAGTCAAATTAAATATTAGAATGTGCAACTTTACACATGACTTGTTACATATGTTTTAATTGATTTCTATCCTTATATAGGCTATTTTAATAAGTGACCTTTCTATCAAAGTTAGATTGTGATGTTTGATGCTTCTGTTCTCAAGACACTGGTTTGATTACATTATAATCAAAGTATCATCCTAAGATTTCACAAAACACTACTGCATTCAATTGAAACAGCAGCACAAGCGCTTCTCTGTAAAGCAGAGAAGAGGACAAACACACCTCTCTCTCTCTCTCTCTTTCTCTGTCTCTCTCTCTCTCTCTCTCTCTCTCTATGTTCCTTTCCTTCATAATTTTGTTGATTTATGCAAGCTCCTTTAATAGCACAATAAAGCTGTCATCAGCATACCCTAAGACCTGCCACCATTAGCTCTGAGAGAAGTGGACTCATTATGAGCGGTTTATTTAAGTTTGCTAACCGCAGGTTTGGCAGAAAGGGACACAATGATAATTAGAAATTAGTAATTGGAGAATAGAGGAGAACAAAATGTTAAGAAATGAATGAAAGAAACAATTTAGGGAAAGAGGAATGAGCCTATACCTCATTTTCAGTATATGCCACTCACATTACTGCACCACTCGTTAATCAAAATCTCATGAAAACCTTTCTGGCAAACACTGAAATTGCCAAAGGCTTCATAGAGAAGGATTTGAAGTACAGAAAATAGTTGAATCTTAAGCCGCAATGTGTCTGCTACCGTTACACTGCTGACTGGACTAATTAAGTTAATCTACTTGGCTTTAGAGAGAAACCATCTATTTAGATCCATTTACTATCAGACTGTGTGTGTGTGTGTGTAAGCCAATAAATCATTTTAATAGTCTTCTCTAAACCTGAACCCTAATGCATATTAAACATTTAATTAATGGGATGACTTAAGGATACTGATAGCAAAGATGTTGACATGCATTCCAATTTATCTCAATAATAATATCTTGGTCTTATGTATGTTTTTTAAATTGTGACAGATTTCTTTAAAATTGTATGCAGTATACATGTATTCTCTTTTCATGTGATTGTTTTATATGGTTGTAACTCTATTTTAAATTTTAATTGAAATTGTTTTGCGATCTTTACAGTACAGTCAAAAAAGTATTAATATGTAATATTTAGGTACTAATAAGCACAGTTTAGAGGTAAACAAAGTAAGTTCTACCTTTTGAAACTGTACTATATTTCTTTTTTTGTCTGAGGGTTTGAAGTAATGGCAAAAAGTAACATAGTAATTATTGCACTCCACAGTTTTGTCTTCTCACATGACAGCTTTTGCATGTACTTTTCCGTCTCTTCTCACAGGCACAGATTTGGTGTTATTGAAAATTTATGTAGTGGAATGTGTGTGAAAAGGTTTGTGTGTGTGTGTGTGTGTGCTCTTGTTTTTGTGACATATCAGGACACAACTCTGTATAATGACATGGGTATGACACAGGTATTACAAGGAAAGGGTGACTTATGAGGACATAACCCATGTGCCCATTTTTCAAAATGCTTATAAATGATACAGAATGAGTTTTTTTGAGAAAGTAAAAATGCACAAAGTTTCCTGTGAGGATTAGGGTTAGGGGTAGGGTTGGTGAAGGGCGATAGAATATACAGTTTCTACAGTATAAAAACCATTACGCCTATGGGAGAAAAACAAACATGTGTTTGTGTGCGTAAAACATTTGCTTTGAGGCATTTAAACTGCAAACTTGTACTTCTGGCTATTAGGTGTGACAGAATTTTAAAGAGGGCTCCTGCAGAGTTGTTTCTGTATCTGTTTCAGATCAGATCTGCAACATTTAGCCAAAACAGATAAGATAAAAAGGACAGATGCAATCTATATACAGGTGCATATAAAAAAAATCAATATCACAGAAAAGTTATTTATTGTTTGTAATTTAATAATAATGATAATAAAAATATAATGATAATAATCTTAAGGTACTTTATAGCCTATTATTCATTCAGTCATTTTTCACCATGTCATGTTTCATCATGTTTCATTTATTTGATTTATTAATTTTGTATTGTAGTGTCAGGGGCATCATTTTGGAGGAGGCACGAGTGAAGTGGGGGGGGGTTCTCTCATGCTTGTCATGTGACACACAGCAGCCACAAACTGATATAGGAGTATGTCCCTACTGAAAAAACCCATTAAACCATCACACATCACTTTGTTTCCACAAGACATTACAAACAATCAACATTACAAACCATTCCCAAAATATGAAATGAAATATCGATTCTCAAATATGTGCAAGAACATGCATGTCAGTTCTCTAGTAAAGTAGCCTAATTGTGGAATCTATTATCTTTGCATAACATTTTTATTTACTTGAGTACCAGATATGGTGTCTGTAACAATGTACAAACTTCACAATCATCAGGAAGAAGGAGGCGGGAACCGGCGGACAATCAAACTGAAACTTTAATTACAAAATAAACAGAAAACAGTGCATCAGCCCCTCACGGCCGACTGCCACACACAAATAAAACCAAAACGCAAACTAAAACCCAGGCCTGGTCCTCTCTCGTCCTTCACTGTCGTCGCTCCTGTTTTATATCCTTCCATCTCCTCCGTGGGACTTGAGACCGGTGGGTCGAGCAGGTGTCGCTCATTTCTCAATCACTCCACTGGCTTCGCCCCATTCCCACGGTAATGAAACAGCGTGTTTCGGCAATGTCACGTCTGAACGCCTCTGATTGGACCTTGCATTCATAAACTCAACATAATCATATGGGATTGGTTATAATGCATAGTGCTTTAAAAACATGAGTCTCTCTGTCTTTGTGCTAATAAGGTAATAATGATGTAATAAGTCTTGTCTTGTACAAAATTGATCAAAATGAAATGAGTTCATGATTAAAACAAATAACAAATATCTGCCAGTGAGCTCTGAAAAACACAAATTAATTCAAAGTGAAAACAAGGATGTGTATTTATGTACAATTTCAGATATTTGACTTTCTGCAGTGACTCAATACTTTTTACAGTTAATACTTTTTAAGACCTTACATTCTGGACAAACTTTTTCTAGAAATTAGGACAATGAACAGTTTTGCAGTTTGTGTGAGGACCCTGTCATGCGTCATATTACATCTTTTTTTTTTTTTTTTTGATTTATTGTTTTGATTATAACTTTGATTTATTGTTTTGATTATAACTTTCCTTCAAATATACAGTTTTGTAGTTTACCAAATTGAGCATGGAACTTGAATGGAGTAATTTTAGTTCATTTATAATACTTTCTTTCAGTTCTTATTCCCGAGGAACATAACTTGAGGGAAGCCAGATGTACAGACAGTCACTTAAGTATTATTACATAGACATAATTGCATTAACCATTATAATAATAACCTGCTCTGACAATTGAGCCAGTCCTTGGGTCTTCACATAATCAGTGCAGCGAGGAGTGCAGTGCCGTGCAGCTGACACAACCTCCTGAAAAAAAATAGAAAAAGAGTAACAGACAGAAGTAGTGAGACAGGACTTAGTAAATCTGAGTGTAAAAGACCTCCTCAAGGGGCATTGAGGAGTAACAGGTAACATTTTGGACAAGCAACAATGTGTCTTTTCGATAAACAGCCCAATCAGAACGCCGCTTTAAAGATGTCATTATTTTTGTTTTCTGAATGCCAATGATTGTTACAAAATGTTGTGCACAATGCAAATTCTGTAATCATGATTAGCATCTGTGATTACTGTTATATAGTGAAATAAGCCTTCTTGAATATGTAATACTTTTGAAAAGCAGAGTCAAACACAAGTATGAGTTAATCAGTCTTAAATGCACAGAGTGCTCACAGATGAAGCCTCTTGTTATTTTCCTCTGCTTCTCATTGCTCTCATCTCTCTCATTTTCTCTCAGCAGGTAGTTTGAGTGATTTTTGTGACCAGCACACTTCTGAGCCACTTCATATGTAAATAGCAGGGAGCCTGATGAAAAATGCAGACATATCTATTTTTCTAGCACAGAAATCACGTAAAAGAGCAGTTCAACAACCCACTGCAACCCCTACAGCAAGAACAGAGGAACGTAAGAGGAAATTGTATTATTATGATTATCATCCATTGACAAAGTGTGAGTGCTAAGGACTCAATTGAGCTTTACAGAAAATATTAAATGTATTTCAGTGGGATAATTTAGCTGAGCATAATGTGATTTTCAGAATTAATCTCCAGGCTACAAATGTAATTAATTTATGCAAAAAATAATTAATTAGTGTCCATAAGAAGCAGTGGACTCAGGTGAGTCAATAATCTGTGTAATGATGGATGAAGAGAAGACCTAAATGTCGCTGGAGAAGAGGAAATAAAGATAGAGGAAAATTAGAGATATGTAAAAGAAATATGTAAAGAAAAGCACAGGTAATTACTGCCCACTTAAAATTCTCCTGTCTCGCTCTAACAGCGGAAAGGATTTTCTCAGTTGGGTGAAATATGAGGGAATTATTCTGACCTGTAATTTTACAGTCCTCCAGTCTATCACCCACTAGGGTGGCCTTTATATTTTATTTCTTAAGCTCAGTGGGAATAAAAAAATTATATTTCTATGTGTCAGCAAGAGCTCATACAACACTCATGGACCAGAGCAGATTCATGTTGGTGTGAAATCAGGTCCATCATCATTATCATCAGCAGCAGTGCAGACTCTCTGTGAATGGATTTTGCAGCAGCTGCACAGGTGGCTGTCACAGGTCGACACACTGGACCCTTTAAATAGAATTCTCTCAAGGATTGGGCAACTAATTGCATTTGAGTCATAATAAGTGCCTCAGTGATTCTAAGTGAATGGGAACACCTCCTATGCAGTTCGCTTATTTTTCTTTCCCTTCTCCCGCCATTCTTCTCTTATCCTCATCGCCTGGATGAATTCAATATTCAAGGTGAAGTCATAGAAATGGCATCCTAATGGGAAAAATGGGAAATGAGTGAGGTAACTTAGCAGCACTTTTCTATAGATCTGGAAATGTTATAAGGTTGATTCAAAAGTGTAAATGCAAGAACTTCACAAAAATTCCAGTTTTTTGATCCTTTATTTCAAAATATGCACAAGGAGTAACATTAAAACATCTACAGTAAAAAGACAATGATATCTTTACATTTTGGTGCATCTGTTTATAATATTTACACAGGTAGACATAAGTACAAAAGTCATTACAAATTTGTTGATATTTTTATGCACACTTAATTGTGAGGGACTCAAAAGAGTGAATCTGATTACAATTGCATGAATTTTTCAGTGGCATGTATGATAAATAAATAATAGCGACATACAAGCCAATCACATAAGATCCCAGCAGAATCAAACTATAAATAGATACCTACAAAAAAAGAGACCCGAGTCAATCTCATCAAAATCCCTTTAATTGCTGATCTCTAATCAGATTACGTCCTGTTCCTTCTGGCTTAATCACAGCTGCAGAAAGAAGCTTAGCCTGACATTAGATCTGTGCTTTAATGCGCTTTCCATCAATACATAAAACAGTCAGTGATTTTATACAGAGTGGGCATGTGCAGAATGAAATGGTTTGCCTTTAGTTGTGTTTAGCACAGAGGCGCAAGATTCAGACACAGATGAATCACACTATGTGAAATAACAGGTGCTGACAGCTGACAATTGAGTTTCTCATGGCTCGATAAACGTTTTTAACACAGAAACCAAGCTGAGCGGTTATCTGTTTTCAAGAATAAATAAATCTAAACCGATTTCTCCCTACAGTTCTATTGATCTGTATATCCAGAGTCCCTCGACTGACAA
Source organism: Carassius auratus (assembly GCF_003368295.1). NCBI lineage: Eukaryota > Metazoa > Chordata > Actinopteri > Cypriniformes > Cyprinidae > Carassius > Carassius auratus. The sequence continues at coordinate 18,946,554 of NC_039259.1, read as the reverse complement.
GATATCAGGATACTGGTGGATATATATATGTGTGTGTGTGTGTGTGTGTGACTCAAATTGATTCATCAACTATATGTATTTTTCTCTTGTTCTACTAAAAGAAAGCCAGTGATTATGTTCCTCTGTCAGCAAAGATGAGAAAATTCAATTGCTTTGTCCATAACACATGCCTCTGTCTAATTTGACCACTGTTTTGGACTGTGTACTGTCCAAACATGACACAATCCTAAATGCCATCATGACCATTTAGGCTTGTGAGTTCCTGTGCAAATGTTGACCTCTGAACTTTGTTTGCACAGTTCGGGGTCACCCAGAGACAACCACCTCCGTTCTTTCCACCAGTCGTAGGGCCTCATGCATGCCGGCGGCTGACAGTCTGCGGTTAATATTGCGGTAACGGCAGCTGAGCAGGCTTCGGTAAGTGGTGCGTAAGTCACGGTTGAAGAAAGCGTAGATAAAGGGGTTAATGAGTGAGTTGGCGTATCCTAGCCACGACAGCGTTCTCTCCACCCACAGGGGGACACAGCTACACTCTGTTCCGCAGATGAAGGGCCGGGCCGTGGAGAGGAGAAAGAATGGAAGCCAGCAGACGGTAAATGCTCCAACCACAATCCCGAGCGTGGCCGCAGCCTTCTGTTCCCTCTTAAATATGGAGATGTTCCTGCGGTCCGAGTTCCACTTGCCCACTCCTCGCAGGAGTCGCGGCAGACGCGCACACTCTTCCACCTCCCTCTGCAGTTTTATTGCCACAGTTACGCAATCCACTTCCACATGTTCTTCCGCACCGTCAGCCTCTTCCCCTTCCACCTCATTCTCCTCTTCCTCCTCCTGTCCTGCACGAGGGAAGCCGGTGATGGTGTGTTTGGCAGCGCTGAGCTTGGCTGCACGGTAGATGCGGTAATACATGACCAGCATGACAGTCATGGGAATGTAAAATGCAACAGCTGTAGAGTAAATAGTGTAGCCAAAGTCCTGGCTGATCAGACACACACGATCATCGTTCACGTTCTGTGCCCAGCCAAAGAGCGGTGGCAAAGTGATTGATGCAGAAAGCAGCCAGACAGAAAGCACCATTTTGGCCATACACCAGCCGTTCTGTCTCACTGGGTAAGTTAGGGGTCTGGTGATGCCAAGGTACCTGTGATAGAGAGAAAATACAGTACATGGACACGTAAGAAGACAGGACTTTATTTAAAGTCTTATTATCATGACAAAAAATTGCTTCAGCTATATATTATAATAAATATGTAATGGACTATTTTGTGCAATCAGTTTTAAGCTATTTGATTTAGACATTATGCAGTTTCTTTACTGGACTGATCAAAACAGTCAACACCCAAAAATGAATTTCTGCAACACAGCATGCCATTTCATTATAATATATTATACTACTACTTTATAGTAGTAGAACTGAATGTGTAATTAGAAACACTTTACAATAAGGTTTAATATTTTGTTAACATCAGTTAATGTTCTAGAAACTAACAACAATTATAAAAATTGTGTATAATTAAATAATTACATTATTTGGGAATTAAAATTCAATTAGATGAATGAAGGTTTATTTTAAGATAATATTCTTAAGTCAAACTTAAAAAAATCTAGGTGGATACTAATTTATGAATACACTTGTTCATTCTAAACTCATGTTTGTTTATGATAGATTATATTTAAAAAATATTAAATATATTTTTAAATATATGGATTATACATTTATAATTTAAATTGTACTTGAGTTGAATTAATGTTAAAAATATTAGTTTAATTCATAAGTCATATTAACACAAAATTACAAATACTATAATAAGTACTGTTGATGTTAGTTCATGATATACCTAATAGATTCACTAATGATGACAATGTTATTGTAAGTGTTGTCAAATCATTTTTCATGATCACTGATCATGATTATGATGATCAATAATAAAAAATAAACTCACCGGTCGATGCTAATAACGCATAGGGTCATGATGGACGCGGTGCAACACATCACGTCCATGGCTATAAACACGTTACAGAAGAACTTGCCAAAAATCCAGCGGCCACCGATCAGGTCCGTGATGCTGACGAACGGCATCACCGCGAGCGCAATGGAGAGGTCCGCGAGCGCGAGGGACACGATGAGATAGTTGGAGGGCTGCCGTAGCTTTTTCACGAAACACACGGAGATGACCACAAGCAAGTTCCCGCAAATGGTGATAAGCGTGAGCATGGTCAGCACACCACCGATCAGCACCTTCTCGACCTCTCCGTAGCTGAGGATCTGCTCCGCGCAGCGAGTGCCGTTCGCCACCTCCATCATCTCCAGAAGGATCGGGAAGCTAGAAGGCTTCATTTCCAAGGATCCGGAGCCCGCAGCCACTGCCACCTCTCCTGACTCGTGCGCAATTTTGAATAGGCGAGGGATAAGAACCTCGGAGATCATCATGCCGTTAGAAGTTTCCACGCTTGCACCTGTCTCAAGCGCGCGCTCCTCACCCATCAAGGATTTCATAGTTTCTCCGTGGCTTTGCGCGACAGTTGATCTGTTGGTATCAGCCAGCACCATGCCGTGCTTCTTTTATCCCTGAACTTTTCAGAGCGCTCGGTGATGGCACGAGATCACAACTGCGTGCGCAATGAGTGATGCGCATCCGATTAGCCTTTAGTCACTAACGCGCAGTTAATTTCTCTATTTTTAGATGAGATCGTTGATTTGTCTTTTATGCCTTTTTTATTCGTTCTAACAAAAACTGAGTGAGAGAGAAGTTTGTCCTTTTTTTAAGCATTAACGGGTATAACCAAAGCTTTAGCAAACAGATCCCTCACCACAGTCATGAATTGATAATGAATTGAATGGATTAACAAAATAGTGTTGTGTCTCTGATTTTACCATTTTATCTTCTGCAAATTAAAATAATACCTGAATCTACTATTTCAAGAAAAAGATTGCTGGTGTTGCAATCTGAACTGGGTGGGTTTTAACACTAGTATTTAATAGATTTCATTATTTAATTACAATTTATTTATTTTTATTTAAAATAATAGCCCAACCACCAGGACAGTGTAATTGAAAACAGTACAAACAACTGAAATGCTTTTTTCACTACGATGTATAATCTGTCCCGTTTTTTTTAACAATTCATGGGCCAACAGAAGTTGTCTGGAAAGTCATGTTTTTATTTTCAAAACTGTTCTGTTTCCAGTTCAGAAGAACATGATTCCACACCAACCAGCCGGGTCCGGGAAAACAGAATCGTTTTGTAAAGTGGAAATTTCATCCAGAAACAAGCTACACTGTCGCCTCCTAGTGACAAAATATAAAAACAGAGCAAAAGCGCTATTACCCAAGTGTGCACTGAATGCACGACTTCTCAGGTGCGCGCATAGCACACATATGAACTACAGTCGAGGGCAAAAGTTTTGTCAGTGACATAAATTTTGTGTTTTGCAAAGAGTACATTGTTTCTAGATTATTGAGTGCATTTTAAATAATTGGCAAAAGTTTAATTTTGAACTTTTCACAAAAAAAAAAAAAAAATTCACTAGCATATTAATTAGATTGTAAAAGCATAATGGTTGCTATAAATGGAAGGAAGAAGTGCTTCCAATCATTGTGTTCTTGTTAGCAGTGGTTACCTCCAAAGAAACACATGAGGCCATCATCACTTTGCATCAAAATGGCCTCACATGCAAGGAAATTGCTGCAAAGAATATTAAACCTGAAAGAAGCATTTACCAGATCATCAAGAACTTCAAGGAAAGAGGTTCAACTGCATTGAAGAAGTCTTCAGCATGTCCCAGAGGGTCCAGCAAGCGCCAGGACCTTCTCCTCTTGAATAGTCAGCTACAGAATCCTGTCACCACCAGACTAGAGCTTGCTCAGGAATGGCATCAGGTCGGTGTGAGAGCATCTGTGTGCACGGTGAGGCCAAGGCTTTTGGACAACGATCTGGTGTCAAGAAGGGCAGCAAAGAAGCTGGTCAAAGACAGACTGAAATTCTTCAGGAAGTACAGAGATTGGACAGCAGAAGACTGGTGCAAAGTTATTTTCTCTGAAGCTCCCTTCCGACTGTTTGGGACATCTGGAAAGCTGATTGTTTGGAAAAGAAAGTCCTGTGTTGTATCAATAGTGAAGCATCCTGAGACCATCCATGTGGGTTGCTGCTCAACCAAGGGAGTGGGCTCTCTCATTATTCTGCCCCAAAAAACTGCCATGAATAAAGAATTGTATTAAAATATCCTGCGAGAGTGACTTCTTCCTTCTTCTTCCAACGATCCATGAGCAATTTGGTAATTATCCATGCATGATGGAGCACCAAGTCACAATGCAAAATTGAAGTGGCTTGAAGATCACTACATTGAAATTTTGGATCTGTGGCCATTCAAGTCAATTCAATTTGAGTTTATTTGTACTGTATAGCACTTTTTACAATACAGATCATTGCAAAGCAACTTTACAGAAAATTACATTTCTACAATATTTAGTAGTAGCTTATAAGTGGTGACTGTCAGTTTATGTGCATATGACAGGACTTTTCAGAAAAATTTATACAAGACATATACTCAACCAGACGATGAAAACTATTAACAGCAATTATTATGTAGCCATATTTGTTAGTTCTGTATGTTGTTTCAGGGTTAGCATCATCTGAGGTGCTCTGAGGGGTTTGCATCATATTTCTATAAAATTGGGCTATCCATGGCCAAATCCGTGGCCATGCAACTCCCTGGATCTTAATCCCATAGAGAACGTGGTCAGTCTTCAAAAGGTGAGTGGACAAACAGAAGCCCACATATTGTGATCAGCTCCGATAACTAATAAGGCAAGAATGGATCACCATCAGCAAGGATTTGGCCCAGAAGCTAATAACCAGCAAGCCAGAGCGAATCGCCAAGGTTACAAAGAACAAGGGTAAACACTTTAAATATCCACTTAATATATTGTTATAATTATAAATATAATAAAAATAATAATAATAATTATTATTATTATATTATTTATTTATTTTGCCAGTAAAAGCATTTAAAACTTATATGCTTATTGTTTTTCAGTGTACCATAGAAACATGTTGATTAAAATGATACAGGGAACATCTGTCTAAATGTAAGAAAAGTAAAGTTGGTTCTAAGAACAGTCAAGCATTGTACTTTTCCCCCTTAGGTGTGTGTGTATAAACAATTATTTTATAAAGTAATTGACAAATTATATGTAGGACATCATGTAGTACGGAAACACATAAGTTGCAAAACTAGTTTGTTGTGCAAGTGTCCTCCTTCCTCCTATAGAGGGCAGCTAATACAAATTCACGTGCATTTTGTTTTCGTTGGGAGTCATGGCTTCAGGCGCTTGTGCAAGGCGCGAGCAGAGGTCAGGGCTTTTGAGTTCTGCAGATATCTACTCTTAAACAAATCTCTAGCAGCCATGATTGCCACATGCAGAAACATGGACGCCGCTCAAAATCTGGCAGACAGACCGTCCTGAAACTGGATGTCTACAGGCAAGAGAGCGGCTGAGAGTGTCAGAGCTGCCTTTGGGAAACCACGTGGATTTGATCATTAAATTCTTCAGCTATGTAAAGGAGAAACCAGTTTATCAGATGTGTCCGACCAGGTGACCAATGGATCTGTTTTATTAATGATGAAATCATACTTAAAGGGGCATATTCAAATGTATTTGAAATATATATATATATAAGATTCTAACACATTTGTGTTCCTGTACCCCCCACCCCACTCCCCCAGCCCCTTCACTGTGAACATGACTGCTGAGTGGGATCTATATGAGACAATGGTTGGTATCTAATCAAATGTCAAGAGCGAGTTTTTCTCCATTTATGTAGAAAATTAGGGTTGAACACGTTTTGGCTTCAGGTGGGGAATCAATTATCCAAGTAACAACTTTATAAAAGATTAACTCAGCTGTCAAACATCAGATGAGCTTGTGTGAAAAACAGAATTTTGAAAGTTACATTTAGGCTCCATTTGGAACAAACTGCCTTCTGTCTGACCTGTTCCGATGTGAAATTTGTTCTACACTCCTAAAGCATATTTGTTAGAAAATAGATTAATTGACTAATTAAATGTGTCTTAATTTACAATAAATCAAGCAAAGAAATACTTAAGACTCATTAAAAATAATTACCGCTAATCAAACTGATTAAAATAATGTAGATAAGATTTGACAACATGTCATGTTGGACTAATTTAAACACTTTCTCTCATGACATGATTATAATACATCATCATAATGTATTAATTATGCATGGCGCACACAGTTAAAATAGTTTGGCCATTCATGTGCTCTTAAAGTATCATTTCTAAAATAAATGAGTGAAAAGAAAATGATCAGGGGCACAAGGCAGGAAGTGACGCATAGAAGAGAAGCAGGATAAAATGTCAATATAAAGATAAAAATCAGCCCGTGTATTAGCCCGTGATATAGTGGGCCTATTTTGAAAAAGACTTTTTAGAACATCTTAACTGACAACATTGACACAGTGGAATTTTTTTGGCTTGAGTTAACTTCTTATTTCATTTTACTTTATTTTCTTTAAAATAAGTTAAAGCTTCTGTAGTTTTGTTTTACTATCAATTACCTTACTACTTGCTTTTAATTCACCGAAAAGTTTCTTAATGTCTTTTGAAAAAGACCATGACTAGGACTATAATCTAGGCTTCATAAAATGAAATAATTAAGTTTGAGTATGTCATTTTCCACTGTACGTATCATATGCACAGAATTTAAATGAAAGGTATGGGTATGCTAATAAGACTAACTTGCTAGCTAGCTGCCTAACATGTACAAATAAATTACAAAATGTAGCCTTTACTTTGTTGCCTTTGTTGTCTATTTGACAATTTTAGGCATTTCATATTGCTCATATTTCCCTTTGTTGTAATAATTACTTGTCACTGTGGGCATAGTTGTGGGAGTAGCTCATGTCTGGTCTCTCATAAAATACCTACAATGCGCTTCAGTGTCTCCATTTAATTATTATCACAGTTTATTTATTACTTATTTCTATGAATATTTATCAGTATTTATGTAATGTTATAGTATAGTAAAGAAAAATCTGTGTTTTCTGAATTTTTTTAGTGGGTGTGAATCTAAAATCTCTAAGGTACCATCAGAGCCATGGCCCGGCGCTTTACTGTATGAAAATAAAAAAAGACTATTTTGATGGACAGTTTTTTTTCAAAACAAAATGTCACATAGTTTGTTAAATAGTCATACATTTAAAAAAGTGTTAATTACTACATCCTTTTTAAGAGCATAAAAATCAGCCAGAGGACCCACCAATATGAACATTTAGCATATTATAACTTTTTGCATAGTGATGCAAAGTAACTTGTACCCATTTTCCACAATAGTTTCTATTCCCATTCAAGTCAGCTTCCCAAAATAAATCAGTTTGAATATCATGTTACTTTTCTGAGCAGGGCACAAATAATTAACACCTACAAATATACAAATATAGCAATATGCTGTGAGTGGCCACAGGTGAAATTAACTAGAGCTGTCTATAGCTGCAACTGGTCTGTTTTTCTCAACAAACCAAAACACACATTTCTGTTGGTTTATTTTTCTGTCTTCAGCTTTTGGAGACTGGTACCACTATACGATGTCTAAAGCTGCCTTAAACATGGCCACTGAAACCTGTCCATTGAGCTGGGACGAGGGCGCTCTAAAACTATGTGTGTATCGCTGCATCCTGCAACTGTGCATACAGAATTGTCTTACCATCACAAAATACCCAAAGACCAGCTGTGGAACAACACTGAGTACTCAGTCCAGTGCCTTATGAACATTAAGACACTCTAAATATAGACAAAACGGGTCAAGCCTATGCATGGGATAGTATCAAAAACAACAGTATTCTGTGTGTGCCCCATTTTAAAATAAGGTGGATGAGAAAAAATAACTAAAATAACAAAAGTCTTGTACTAAAAATGAATTTTTGTATATTAAGGAAACGTTGGATTAAAAAATGACTCTTGTTTAATTGAAAGTCATTGAAACATACACATATATTCCAGGAAGACTTGTAACTTCTCTTTCATTTTGACTGTAAGAATAATGCGGTCTATCTGCTGTGCTCAAAACAAAACTACCACATCAGATAAGAAGAGCTTATCACAAATTCCTGTATGAAAGACGTCATGCTTGGATTTCTGTGTTAATTATATAATAGTTAAACCATTTAAAACTATATGCATGATTAAAATGTTTAATAATTTATTTTTATTTTTTAGTATTTTTTTATTTATTTGTTTTCAATTATTTGCTTATTTGATCTGACCCAATCAAATTTTGTGTGTGTGTATTTGTTTCATTGATTAAAAGCAAATTTTTACATTTTCATTTGGCCTCATTACATTATGGGTGAGATGTCCGGTTCTCTCCTGGCTTTCCAAGAAGTTGAGGTCACTGATGTCACATTCGCTGCAGTTTCCCGAATGATTTGGCCCCTCTCAGTCCTGTAGCTATTTCAGCATGTATCTATTCTGAAAAGTACCGCCCACAGTACTTTCCAGAAATGTACACAGTGAATGAAATGACATTTGATGATGCAATTATTCTTTAACACTCTTTATTATTTGTCAGATATACTCTTCTGAAGCTAACTAAAAGGACTGACCAAAGTTAGTTACCACTGATTGATTGGAGACTTGCCTCCGGTTAGTGTGGTGTTTACTTCTCTTTGCCACTCAGTATTACTTGTCAGTTACTCTTTTTGCCCATTAGGTGGCCAGGCCAGTTGAGAACAATCACCAAGAAAAAGCTAAATACATTTTCATCATAATTTAAAAAGCTAAATAAAATTTTCAATCATTTATAATTTCCACAAAACAAAACATTATTGAAATAAACAATAGAAATACATTTTTTTCTTCATTAACCTTTATTGCAGAATTGTTAGATTTGTTATTCTAAGTGGATGAGGTGGGAAAAGTATTTTTTTCTGCCATTTCGGATTAGGATTTAGGATAAGGCGTGAATAAGGCGTGTAGGTTTGCCATTTATGAATGTCTGCATTTGTTTATTTCAATATGAACTCACATTTTATGAACTGATTTAAAACCAATTTATTTCAAATAACTTAGCCTGCATCACTTACATAAAATGTTATTTTGGTAAATAACGCACTAATTTGAAGCCTCCTTCGTCTTTCTCTTTCTAATGTCCTTCCTTACTCTCATGATACTTAGCCTACTTGACACCCGAGAACCACCAAACTGAAACTCCCCTTTGACCTCATTTACCCCACACACATAGGCTACATGCAGAGAAATCGCTTTCAATTGCTACTCATTTAAATAATTCATTTGAAACGATAGATAGATAGATAGATAGATAGATAGATAGATAGATAGATAGATAGATAGATAGATAGATAGATAGATAGATAGATAGATAGATAGATAGATAGATAGATAGGCTACTATTATTAACACACAACATGAGTGGCACAGATGAACATACCGTACCTCGCAGACAAAAGGGAAATATTTAAAGACATTCTCGAATAACTTGTTAGGAAAGATCGTTCTGTACTTTGATCTATTGTTAGCGATACGCCGTGGCTGTGTGAGTGCGCGTGCTAGGCTGTAAATCTGGTTCGTGGAGCCATTCTGGTGACGTCACGAGCCGGGTGTTTGACGGGGTGGCTGCCGCAGCGCCAGGACTGGAGAGTGGAAATATGACCGAAAGTGACCTCGATCACAGCCTGTGTTAGTGTTTTGCGCTCATCGTTTACGATTCGACACTCGTAAACACGCGATTTTATCATCGCTGCGGCTGTTTTTAGATAAAAATCCGTGCATTTGGCATAGTTCATTAGCCACGAGCCTTGTCTTATCTCAAGAGCGCGACACATCCAGCGCGTGTATGTGCTTTGAGGCTCGCCTCAAACCTTATTTCTGGAGCCGTGCGCTGTAGGCTTTTTCTGTGCATTGAAATATGGATAAGGCCAAATCAGTGATGGATCAGAAAGGATCGGGTCCTTGCTGCACAAACGGCATGCACAGGCCACTCCGGCGACAGCTGAGCAACGGGAGCTGCAGCCCGTTCAGTCCGACGGAGGATAATCTCCACCATCTTCACCACGACCCTCAAACCAACGGGTCCCCGCCCAAGAGGTGTCGGCTGCGGATGCGAATCGAGTCAGTGAGGAAAAACAGACCTCGTAAGTTTATAATCAGACACCAGAGCTCAGCAGATAATATTTGTACGTATATGATTTCAGCAGAGTCTGATATGCAGTTATCCCAAAAGATACACTGGTAAGGACGTGTCCGTGTCAATGTTTAACACATTGAGTAATGGTTTATGGCCGTTTTTTTTAGGGTTAAAATTAATTTAGCCAGTGTAATGGTACAATATATTAGTTACCCTTAATAATGGGACAGTAACTGGCATTGGAAAAATGTATGTGCGAATTCACTTCTTGTAATGTTACAGATGTATCGACCTCAGGTAACGTAATAACGATTTTTGAGTCCAAAGTATGGGTTCAGAATCTTAAGGAATTTATCGATTTTTTTTTTAATTAAGTACTTTCGAGAAGAAAAAAAAGAACTGAAATGTTCATTTAATCTAATGTTGCCAAAATTGTGAGGTAACAAAATTCCAGAGAACACGTAACGTTAGGTTTATAAAGTCCATACAAAAGGAGCTGACACATTTTTAGATAAAATACTGTAACTTAATCTCCGGTTCATTTAGCCCGATAAATCAGTAACTCTTGACTGATTCCGAAGTATTTTGTTTTGTTTCACTATAAATAATCGATTCAATAGAGTCATTTGTCCGGGAATTGGACTACATTGGAAGCACAATATATGTTTGTGATTCACCACCGACTCTTAAGAGTCATTGTTTCGAAAATAGGTCTACACCGGTTTCGTATGTTTTACGCTGTAGATTCAGTAGTATACCCTTGTCAGATTGGTTTAATGTGGCGTTCCGTTCGTATCAGCAAATGATGACATTACAGTTTTTAACGCTTCTCAAACGTATATAAAAATTAATAACTTCTGGCTTAAAAATGCATTCCCAAGCTACATACTGTCGTCTTTTCAGTGCCGTGTCTGTCTCGTGTTCCGAGGAGTGTGTTTTGTTTTGAAGAAACCTGTGAGACTGTTCTTCTCGCTCTCTGATTGGTCGTTGTGAAGTCAGGAGGTGTGCTGAAACCGCTGCTGATGGAAAGGCTCGATGCGTTTCGACCAATCAGCGCATGAGTTTTGTCTTCGCGTGGCCGGTTTAAAGGGCTAGACAGAAACGCCCCCACCCTCCACTATGCATCATTTTCCGCTTTTACTCACTTTTGCAAAGCGACTCTGAGAATTCAGCTTTTTACAGTGTAGTTATAATGCATTACAAGCCAAACTAGACTATTAATTGTGCTCTGCCTGTGTGCTCTCCTGCTGTTTGGGCTTTTTTTTGTTTGCACCTGAATATATTAGGATTACCAGTAAGATGAAGTTGAAGTGTTCAAGTAAGCCAGGTAAGACACCTCGTTCTTGTGTGATGTTGTAAAACATCCACTTTCTCTGAAATTTCTCTGATAGTAATTTTATTTCTTTGCAACATCCTCTGGTGACACTGTAAATGGATTAGATTTTTTCTTTGGTATTTACTAAAGCGCAGAAATGTTGTAAGACAAAGTGTCTTGATGTCAGGTTTACTTTGTGTTGCCAAAGGTAACAGCAGCAGAAAAATGAAAGCTTAATATAGAGTTCACACAGTTGAGTGAGTCTTTAGTTGTGTCAGACTGCATGCCAGGCCAGCTTGTCAACATTCCTCTGCTCCAGCTCTGTTTTGTGTGTGTGGTAACACTTTTGTTGCAGCATTTTTTATTGTTATTTTATCTATGCTCAACCCATGGTCATAGTGTTGGAATGTATTCTTACCACCACATAAGCAATATTTTAGAGTAGTGTATCAACCTTAGATTTTTTCAAAGATATTTTTATCTCTGTAGTGTGAAAGACTTGTATGACCTGATCGTTTGCATTTATTCATTTAGCAGACACCTTTGTCCAAAATGACAAATGAAAAATCCAAGAAGCGATTTATTATAAGGAGGCAATAACACAAGAAGTACTGTTTTTAAAACATTGTCCAGAATAGCACCAGCTAGAAGAAGGAGGGAAATAAGGATAGTAAAAACATGGAAAAGGAAGTTTAAATTGTTATTTTATCAAAACAGCAGGATGTTGAGTAGTTAAGTGCAAAGTTTTGGCCTTTCCCAGGTTTTAGTTCTTATGTTTCACACACCACAAGCACACAAAGCAGACTGGCATTAAATATTTGTGAATATAAAAAAACTATTATTATATTAGATTAGATTATTGTGTTTAAATGTATGTATATTAATATTTTGACTGCTTTTGAAGTAGGTAATACAGAGTGATTGTAGGTGTGACATTAATGTTGAATTTAGTGATGGCAATGTTTCCTCTGTTCTAGTTTGATGGGTGATTCAGGCTCAGTGGTCTTCATTCTTGCTCTTTTGCACAATCCGCTTCTCTTTCACATGGACACTCACTTGCCTGCCAGTTTCTCTCTGTCAGCCCCTCTCTTTCTCGTTGGTCACATTCTCTCTCGCCACTTCTTTGCCTTTCCCAGCCCCTCACATGGACACCATGCCTGCCAATTTTCTCTCTCTCTCCGTCTCTCTCCCTCTTCATGCCTCGGTTAACTGGGGGAAGTAAACAGACCTTTCACCCACATGGGCTGTTTGATGTCATTATGTCAGACCACTGTCACACCCCCTGTTCACCTGCTGCTTCTGGCTCAGGTCATTCATGTCAGTGAAGAGGCAACATTGTTTCATTCCTGGCTGGGATGTTCTTCTGCATTTTTCACTTCAGATAACATTAATTACCCCTGTGTTTTTTAAAACTTTGGAAGCAAAGCACATGCATATTCATTTAGATGGGCTCTCGTCCACTTGATTTGCATTCTCTGAAATGAGAGCGATGTCCAGAATGAGCCTCCCAGCATTCACCAACATCTATATTAGAGGGGGATAGAAGTGTGAGGGTCATTTGAGATGATGTTGTAGCAGAGAGCTTTCTGTTGCAGACAAGTCACCTGTGCAGCACCAGCTTAGTGTTTTATACCTGGAAGGTCAGATTGATCTGGGTGTACAAGGCTATTCGAGTTCAGATCTGTGTCCCTGACCTGCCCTGATTCTTCCAGTTTTCACTGGGGTCAGTCCAGTGAATGTCTGATGTAAGAGTCACATCAGTAATGATTACCAATGATTATATAAGACTTTCCCCCTGCTGCTTATAAGTCTGTTTCTCACCTGCTAAGCATCCTAGAGCAGCCATTTGCAGCCTCATGGCTGTCTCCATGGTAACTGCCTGACTCTTCATCAGATGCTGCAGTGTTGCTTGGGGCAAGCAAGTCTCCGCTTCTCTTTAGCCGACCTGCTTGCAATGTTTGAATTAGCGAACTTGCTTTTACAAATTTGGGGTCGATAAGATTTTTTTAGATTAATCTAGATTAAAATGGCTCATTCGAATTCTACCGAAGGCATTCAGAATATGTGTGTTACCCAAATAAAATTGACAAACAGTAAGTCTTTGAGAAGGGGTTTATCAAGCTAGGTGGTACATTAGAAAAGGGCTCATCTCCTGTTTCCAAAATGCATCACAGAGCGCTTGAAAAAGCTGTAAACCAATTCCACATTGCACAAGGTGCAAACAACATTACGCCTGTTTCACACCAATGTTTAAGTTTTTTTCAAGTTTGTAGGTGTCAAGGTACAGAAACCAAATAATTAAATGTAAAATAGCACTGGATAGTCTTCAATGTAAAAATGAAATATACAATCAAACCTACATTTATTCAGAAACCTTCAAAATGTCTCACATTATTACAGTTTTGCTATATATATCAAAAATTATACCTGGTGTCTGAATAATTTTTGGTTAGACTGTTAAAACTACAAAGTAATTCAGTCAAGAGCAGTGAGTAATTTTCATTTTCATTTTCTTGGATTAACATTACAGCAGCCAGTAGCTAAATTAGGCGCGGTCACTTTAAGAGACGATGAACGCATCCAATATAATACACATCCCATTTTTTTCCCTCAACTGTTTACTTTCACTTAAGAAATAATTGACAGTTTTTTCGAGCATAATTTCCAAGGTGGATATTTTGACATATTTTGTATGTATTTGTCGGCACAAGAGCAAAAATAAGCAAATTCGATGTTCAAGTGTTTTGAGACGCCTTTCGCTCGGTTCAGTGTCGCTGTCCGTGATACGCGGCTCTCTCTCTCTCTCTCTGCACCAAACACAGCGCGCGAGTAACCAGCTACTCTGTTCAGCTTTTCCGCGCCTTGTGTTTGGATGCTTTATTGTTTAAATCGACAAGCGGTAAGGCGTAGAAACATGTGAAAAATATTAGCTTTCGTGACGATGTGCAGGAGTGGCCTGTCAACTTTTCTGAGCATCTTTTTAGGCTGACCTCAGCCAGTCGGTTATATAAAATATCAAGGTGAAACTCATCATAGCTCGCCTAGACCCAGCTCCCAACCCAACTTTAAGAATAGATTAACGGCGATATTTTTTTTTTATCGCCCGATAAGAGTCTCGCGTTAACGCAGCACGTTAACGCCGATAATGGCCCACCACTAATATATATAATATATACACACACACACACACACACATATATATTTATCAATGTTGTGGAAGCCATGGTGCTTTTTTTAGGATAGAGCATAATTATTTGTAAGAAAAAAATATTTTGAACGGTTGTTTACCTACTGCGAAAATATGGTCAGGTTGTTTTTCTTATGTTTTAACCCACCTTTCATTACTTATTGTGTACGTGAGGGTTCTTTAGTTTATTTGCCAGTTCAGTTTATCTACTGTCTTATCTTTGGTACACAACTTATGCAATCATGTTGATCAGTCTCTTTATCTCTTTCTAGCCTTTCCATGGTTTGGAATGGATATCGGCGGTAGTTTAGTAAAGCTTGTTTACTTCGAGCCAAAAGACATCACTGCAGAAGAGGAGCAGGAGGAGGTGGAGAATCTGAAGAGCATACGCAGGTACCTCACCTCCAACACAGCCTATGGCAAAACTGGTGTCCGTGATGTACACCTGGAGCTACGCAACCTGACAATCTGCGGTCGCACAGGGAACCTGCACTTTATCCGCTTCCCCACCGCTGCCATGCACAGATTCATCCAGATGGGCAGAGATAAGCACTTCTCCAGCCTGCATACCACACTGTGTGCCACGGGTGGCGGGGCATACAAGTTTGAGAATGATTTCAGAACGGTAAGGAGATTTACCACAGCATGGCATTCAAACTGAACTGACAGTAAAATCAAATGGTTAATAAACAGCGGTGTGGAGTAGTATTTTGGACCAATGAGAAGTATGTGTGTCTGTGCATATAAATAAATATTAAATACTATACTCTTTTTTTTTTATTTATTTAGAATTAAATAGCCTACTGTTCAAAAGTCTTTTTATTTTTAATATATATATTTTTAAGCCTTTGATATAAGCAGTCTCTTATGCTCCGCAAGGCTGCATTTACTCAATCCAAAAACAGTAAAAACAGAAATAATGTGAAATTATAACATTCAAAATGTTTCTATACATACGTAAGTTTATATGTATACATAGGTTTATTATTCCATTTTGTTTTTATTTATTTATTTAATTCATTTTTTATTCAAGACGGATTTAAATTTATTGCTTTTTTATTGTGTTTAGGACACAGTATTACTTTTAAACTGACCTGTAAAAAATAGGTCTTGTTTTGGTAATAAAGTCCAAACTGCTCAATGGAAAGGCTATGCAGTTTTTTCATTAATAAAAGTATGTTCAAGAAAAAATCTGGATATATGTTTAAGGGAATGAAACGTGTACATTTCAGAGCAATGAGTAGTCATGAATCTTTCTTTTTTTTCTTTGTAGATGGCAGACCTTGAGCTGCTGAAGTTGGATGAGCTTGATTGCCTAATCCAGGGGCTGCTGTACATTGACTCGGTCGGTTTTAACGGTCATCCTGAGTGCTATTACTTTGAGAACCCCTCCGACACACAGAACTGCATCAAGAGACCCTGTTGTCTTGACAACCTTTTTCCCATGTTGCTGGTCAACATTGGCTCGGGCGTCAGCATTCTGGCAGTCTATGCAAAAGATGATTACAAAAGAGTGACGGGCTCCAGGTCAGCACAGCTGAGCACTTTGCACCATATAGAAGAAACCTACAAATAGGAGTGTCAGTAACATGGCCAGACTTGCCAGACAATAAAGTTTATTAACAATTACAATTTATTTGGCAGATTCTAAAGCAATTTCGAGTGCATTACACTCTCAATAACTACAGTGTGTGATAAAATTAGTATTTTGGTTTCATCCATTTGTTTCCAAAAGAAATTCACATAGGGATGTTTTATTATTGATAACTGCATTAAAAAAAATACAAAATACTGGTTGTAATTTACATTTATTCAAAAAAATATAGCTTATTCTGTATTCTCTATGAGCAATTTTTGTTTTGATCCATCCACACCATGGAGCTTTTATCTTAAAATGTCCCTCTCCAGCATGAAATATGAGTTTACATTTGCCGTTTGGTAACCACATGAACTTGATTGTTTCCTCATCAATCATGGACATAGAATCAAAAGCCTGTTAGAAGCACAAGAACACAATCACCTCCTGCCGTGTTTATTTTTCCCTTTGAAACATGAGATTGAGTCATCTTCAGATGTGACTGACAACAGAATAGGTTGTGAAGTTCACTGTCAGTTAACAGATGAGCGTTTTAAATGTGGTTGTGCCAGAATGGAACAGCCGTTCTGTCGTGATTGACAGATGGGAGGAGATTTGTCAGCAGTAGTTAAAGCTTTTGTGCAAATCTGTCCCACTTGCAGGAGGATCAGGAGCTATTACTCAAATTTGACAAACCTCTGTGTGTGTTTTCCTGTCAATTTGATCCTGTTCAGTTTAGTCATTTCTACCTTATTCATTTACACAACATGTCAAAGGTTTGATGATTTTAATTCAAATGATTTAATGTTTATATGCTCACCAAAACTGCATTTGTTGGATTAAAATACTGTACAATAAGTAGTAGTGTGGAAAATTGTTACAAGTCAAAGTAAGTTTTTAAACTATTTTTTCCATTTAAATATATTTTAAAATGTAATTTAATCCTTTGACAGCACTGTCTTCAGTGTCTTATCATCAATATTTAAAACAGCTTTTGCTGCTTTGATAACAAATACCGCCCCCCCCCCAAACAACAGCTTTTATTTGAAATGTGATTTTTATTTAATTTTTTTTTACTTTTGTAAATGTCTTTATTGAAACTTTTGATCTTTATTGTAACTTAATACGTCCTTGCTGAATAAAAATACTTTCTTACCCCAAACGTTTTCATTTTAGTTAATAGCTTCTCATTTTAGTTTTCATTTTAGTTAATATTTTAAACACAGCTGTTTAAAATATTGATAATAAGACTTGTATCTTGAGCATCAAATAAGCTTATAGAATGATTTCTGAAGGAGCATGTGACACTGAAGACTAAAAGCTGCTGAAAATTCAGGAATAAATTGCATTTTAAAATATATAAAAATAGAAAACAATCATTTTAAAATGGCAATATTTCACAATATTACTATTTTTCTGTATTTTTAATCAATTTATTTAAATCAAATAAATGCATCATTGGTGAGAATAAGAGACTATTTTCAAAAACATAAAATCTTAATTATTCTAAATTTTTGGTCGTGTATGTGTGATATAAGGTATGATGTAGACTTTGCTTTGTGTTGCAGTTACCACAACACTTGTTACTTGTCTCCTTTTGTAAGCTGGCCTGTTTGAAACCTTGGCCATAGGCACATAGTTTAAATTGTTGTCACAAGGTCAAATTGTATGCATTTATAAATGCACTTGTGCATTTCAGATTTGGCCTGTAACCATGTTTTTATTTTTTTATTTTTTTTGTGCTCTTTTTAGTCTTGGTGGAGGGACGTTTTTGGGACTCTGCTGCCTGTTGACGGGTTGTGAGACATTTGAAGAGGCCCTTGAAATGGCCAGCAAAGGGGACAGCACCAACGTGGACAAACTGGTGAAGGACATCTATGGAGGTGACTACCAGCGCTTCGGCCTACAAGGGTCTGCGGTGGCTTCAAGGTACAAAAGACACTCAGTGTTTGTGTGCGTGGTGTCAGATGACAAAGATCCACAAATGAAATGCGATGCTTCTGAGCTGTATTTATGGGGTCTTGCGTGTAGGCTTATCTGTTTCATGTGACACAAACACATGAGATCCCAATTCCTTTACATGGCTATTTGAATTTACACTGCTGTTTAAAAGTTTGCCATCATTTGCTTTTTCCCTTTTTTTTTTTTAAATAAATTAATACTTTTATTCAGCACAGATGCATTTAATTAATTAAATCAGGAAACTAGAGACATTTATAACCTTATAAATCATTATTTGTGTACCTATAAAATTATTTATACATTTAAATCTATATTTATTTTACTGGTTATTTTTTTTTTTTATCATAGATGCATAGTCTATAGTAATTGTACATTAAATTATTGGGAGTCCCATAGGACTTTTGCATTATCCAGCTTTATGTTATTATGCAACAGGAATGCAGCTTCTTCTGAGTGTCTGATAAGTGGATATGTTTCTTGTTTTTTTATTATAGCTTTGGACACATGATGAGCAAAGAGAAGAGGGAGAGTATTTCCAAAGAGGACTTGGCCCGAGCCACGCTCGTCACAATTACAAATAACATTGGCTCCATCGCACGCATGTGTGCAGTTAATGAGGTGTGTGTGTGTGTGTGTGTGTGTGTGTGTGTGCAGTCAGCAGCAGCTGTGAGCATCTGTCTGGCCACTCTGGGCTTCTCTACAGTGTTGCCTTGTAGCCTGGTGATCAAGCAGCATTGTACAGGGCTTTCAGGGTGTACAGAACATCATCAGAACAGAAACTCCCAACAATATGCAGGGAATACATGATTTTATCACATTAGCTACTATCTATGAAGTGCATAGTGCTTTTACTTTTATCAAAAACACCAATTTGAGCACCTCCTATAAAAAGTCCATAAAACAAATAGCTTGTGCCGGGACTCCCCCTGCTGGTGCTACAGGAAACAACCTAATTTAGAGGATTCTGGATTCTGTACATTTTATATCAAAATGAGTGCAGAAAATGTGAAAAACATGCATGCATTCTATCCGGGCCTAGTCATGCTGAGCGATGTTTCTGTTTTGTCCTGTAGAAAATCGAACGGGTTGTGTTTGTGGGGAACTTTCTACGTATAAACACTGTGTCGACCAAGCTTCTTGCCTATGCTATGGACTTCTGGTCCAAGGGCCAGCTGAGGGCCCTTTTCCTGGAACATGAGGTAATTATCTCTCTGTTTTAATAATTTATTTTTAATCTGTTGGATTTATTTTCTCAAAATGAAGTACACTATATTTAAAAAGACTGAGGTCTGTGAAATATGTTAATGTTTTTTATTTAAAACATACCACAAAGTTTCTTATGCACACCCAGGCTGCATTTTTTAATCTTAAATATATTGAAAACAGTAATATCATGAAATACTATTACAATTTAAAACAACTTTTCTATGTGAATGTATTTTAAAATGACATTTATTTGTGTTATGGCAAAGCTGAATTTTCAGTAGTCATTACTCTAGTTCTCAGTATGATTCTGATATTACAGATATCACATTATTATTAATGTTGGAGAAAAAGAAATACTGGAACCAAATTTTTGAAGTAGTGTATAACAGTGAAAATTCTCAGAATAATTTATCTTCTACAGTGGTAGTTTAATGAAAACATGTATGTTTATATGTACACTTAAACGTGTGTATGTGCGATTCAGGGATACTTTGGAGCTGTTGGTGCTTTTCTAGAACTGCTGAAGTCGTCTGATGATGCATAAAGGAAAGATATCATCATCATCTCTGATGATCCAGAAACTGCGTTAAGACTTCTACACAGAAGCTCCAACAGGAAAACTGGAACACTGGGAAATTTAAATGAAGCCATTATAGTAATTAACCTGTAAATAGCCTTTAAAATAAGATTCTAAACATTATTTTTATCAGTAACTTAGTCTCCCTCAAGACTGCTGACGGTAGCGTAACCTTATTGCTAATTTGTTTTCTGCTTGTTTTTGTTGTTGTTTTCATTTTGTAATGATTGTAAATATTGTGTAGTGAACAGGGAGAGTTTATTGATGGCCAAAACTTGCCCTTTTAAAGTTTTGCTATTCTTGTCATGCCCACCAGCTGAGAGAGTATTCGGCATGAACTGGTTTCGGTTTTCAGGCCTGGTTAAATGATGCACCTTTTTTGTGTTAAACTGCTGTTCAGACCCAAAATGATGTATGACGCACCATTCTAGTTCATTTTTAAGCCACGGGTGCTATGTTAGATGTGTGCCGACTGACAGGGATCCTCATAGTAAAGAAAAGACACTGGGCTCTATACAGCATAGAGCAACCTTTTTCCGGTTGCCTCTCCTTTCACTTTTCCTCTTCGCTACAGTTAAGAGTTTTATATGCGTTTATGCATTAAATTAATTTTAAACAGGAATCAGTCCACTTTCAGAATTATATCAGAATGGTTTAACTTTTTAAAGATGTATTTACGCTGAATCACACAAAGCCTTTATTTGTAAAATGATACACAGAAAGCTCAGGGTGTCACTAATATGTGAAAGGGAATTCGGTGGGACCAAGTGGCCAGTCTGACACGCACTTCAGATAGAAAGCTCCCCTAAAATCCCACATTTTTGTCCTCTTTGTCCAACTTTGCCTCTTTTTCATCCTGCCTTTTTCCATTCTTTTTCCTGTCTAAACCAGAACTAATTTTTTTTCTGGATGTACACAGTTATATATATATTCCTGCTCTTTGGTTGCCTTCCTCTTATCTAGAATGGTACTAGAGTACTCAAAGTTGCTGTGTGATGACAAAACAGAAAGATTAAGTCAGTATGACACAGCAGTTACCCACAACCCCCCGTTCCTCAGTATTCAAATATCAAACATGTTTGGACAGTTCTAAGACTCAGCCGTTGTGTTTTCATTGTAGTGCCAAACTGAGACTGGGAGAGGTCAAACCAGACAGCCTGCCAATGCCAGTATTCCTGCTTTACCAGGCCATGTACCACATTACTTCTCCTAAAAGTTGCCTAGCATTAGAGTATTTCTAAAATCTTTCTAAGTCCAATATCATATGTCATTAAAAACAAAAACACCACTCCCTTACTAGTTAACTCTGTTGTTCAATTCTCCTTGCTGTCTTTCTCGCCTTCTATGTGATTTATCTGTTCTTTTAACCTCTGCGGCTGTTTTAGGTTGTGTTTTTATTTTATTGTATTTAATTTTTTTTTTATTTTAATTCTGAATTAGATTTTGGGGACCTCACATGTCAATCGCAAACTACTTTTTTTTTTTTTACAAATTTTTTTTTATATACATTTTCTTTAGTTTTTTTATTTCATAAAATCAAACGATAAAAAATGTATGTTTGAAAATGTTTTATACCTTTATAATTAATTATGGCTTTGGTTGGCCTTGTGCATTTTGCATTAAATTATTGGATTTTTTTTTTCCAGGTTTTTTTTTTTTTTTTTTTTTTTTAACTGGATTTTTTTTTTTTTTTTTTTTTTTTAGAAAATTATCAGGTTTTAAACTCCTCATTCTAAATTAGTTTGTATACCATACAGTGTATCAATATGAGAGCTGAATGCTGAATGGATAATTAACATCGATGAAGATAGTACGTTTATGGTACTGACAAATTGTTCTTTCCACAATCTTAGTCAGATGCAAGTATTTTTTTTTTTTAAGTATTCAAGCCTGTGTAATTGCACTGCACAATTATATGCTACACGTAAAGCTGTCATTCATTTTGCATTAGACTTGAATCCACACAACACAGCTTCATGTTTTGCAAACTTTGGTAAGGTTTGAAGTAACTTTTGTTGTCATGCAAGTAAGAAATAAAACCAGCTGCCAGTTACAGCAGTTTTGTTTAGTAAGGAATCCACAATCCACAGATGTTAAAGTTTAAAAGCAGTATTAGTCTATATCACAGACGGTTGTACTAATACAAATCCTTATTTAGATCATTTTAATGTATTTGGTTCTCTCCTTTAAATGGTGACCCTTCACTCTTGCTATGCATTTAAGTCAGTTACGCTAAATGTTGATTGCTGAAAGCAGCTTGGTTAAGAGAGCTGCTTGTGTCCTGCTTGCCACTTTTGTCAGTAACACTGTTAAAAAGAGTGAAAATGGGCTTTTGACACACAATGGGTATCTTGGAGTTTTTCTTTTAATTCCTACTGACATTTTTAAACAAAATTATACTATGAGTTGCTTGTTTGATGATTCTTGGATACTTTGTGCTGTTATTATTCGATTGTACAAACATGTCAATATTACTGTCTTTGTTTTTCATTTCTCAGTTGTCATTAAAGCCACACTGTGTTGAAATATGTGGCTTTGTTAAAAAAAAAAAGAGAGAGAGATTTGATGTCTGTGTGATTGACTGGGTATAATTGGAAGCAATTATGCATAGACTCAAGAAAGGACATTTTAAAGAATAATAAAGTTTAAAAACAAAAAATTAATTTGTGGGTTTTTTTTTCAATTCACACCCATTTTAAAATGCTTACACTTAATAATGAAGACAAGAAGTACACAAGTTTGTGCAAATCTTAAAAAAAATATATATATATATATATATATATATATATATATCTTATATATATATGTCTTATCACGGTGACAATGCAAATTTTAAACTAAGCTGAACATGAAAAAGGTGGAGGACAAAAATGTCACGTACAATTTAACTATTCATTACCTTAAAAAAACGTACTAGATAAATGCTTTTCAAAAGCAAATGAGTGGCTCACCTTGCCCCCTAGGGTAATACGCATAGGCAAACAGCTGATCTCCTGTTATCTCCTGACTTGCCCCCTTAATAAAGCTTTAGCTCAAACCCTAGGAACTCGAACTAGAAACAAACGGCGAGGGCGGAGTCTTAAAACTACATAATCTTTTTACATATCAATGTCTCAGTTTAGAATTTTAAAATGATTAAGTAATCACAGAAGTTAGTTTAAAAGCTATTTTGGGCTTGTATTTTCACCGACGATAATCAGTCGCGGTAAAAAATAAAAAAAATAAAAATAAACATATTATTGGTTAAGATAGTTTTTACATTTTAAATATGGCTTACGGAAGTTTAGTGTGGATATAAATTGTTTTAATTTTAAGTTGACAGTTAACTGTAGGCTACTGTGTTTGACCAAAAGAGAGCTTGCGACGAACCTCAACAGACAGTCCTGAAAACGTCCTATTGAAATTCTATTAAAACAGTCGACCCCCCTTAAAGCCATTGTATAATATGCACCCAGGGTGGGGTGAGAGGGAAAACATGGCAAATATCCGACCCAGGACTGCAGTTAACGCTAGTTTACTTTAGACTTCTGACTTGAAAGCAAGAGGTCCCCTGTACTTCCACCCGTTGGCTGGTTGTTTTCCGCCCTGTTGTCCTGTCCAAGCGCGCGCCGCACAGTGATGCAGAGCCATGTGCGCCGATGTGTGGACCACCACACTTTGGAGGAGAGCAGGGGTTGTTGTTGTTCCTCGTCTGCTCTAGATTCTGTACACTGGGACGTGTGTTTCGGAGTAAGTTCGTTTCTCTTAGACCTCTTCAAACGTTCAGTCATGTATTTTGTTTGTTTGTATGTTGCTGAGAAAACTCCCCAAGGGATTGTACACAGCTGTTATGACTCTTCTTCTCATCTGCTAATTCATAATTATTTGTCAAGCTAATGTTTTTAAAGACAGAACATGTTATGCTTGTACCTGCATTGATCCAGAGATATTCTTTTTACATTCACTCTTCTGACCTCTCCTGGTTACATCTATTCAAAGATTATTCAACTTTTCGGGCTCTATGTTTCTGAAGTGTTTATCGCTTACAGGATATGCATAGTACATTCCTTTGGTTATTGACATACATCAGCATTTCTTATTATCACTGTTGACAACAGTTGTGCTGCTTATGTTTGTGGAAACAGTGATCAGTTTCTTTCAGGATTTGTTGGTGAATAGAAAGTTAAATAGAATTTCACTTATTTGAAGTCTCTTGTAACATTGTAATGGCTTTACTGTCACTTTTTATCAATTTAGTGCTGAATAAAAGCATAAATTATTTAAAAATACTTAAAAACATCTCACTGACCCAAACATTTGAACAGTAGTCTTTTTCAAATGTTTGGGTTAGTAAGATGTTTTTAATGACTATCTCTCATTTTTCAAGTTTCAGAAGATGTACCTTCAGCGAGGCTGACTGCTGAGTCTTTAATAAATTTGGACTGTGGTTTAACAGACATAGACTGAGGTGAGTCTATACCAATAAAGCCCAGCAAATACTAGTCAAGTTGTTTTTTTTCCATGTCTGATCATTTTTGCAATAAAGTAACTACTTTTGCCCCATGAATTAGTTTTTGGCCCTCTCTCTTGGAATTGATGAAGACACACTGTGTTCTTTGCCTCCCTTTGGACCAGACTAGTGTGTGTGTGTGTGTGTGTGTGTGTGTAGTAACTTGGTCACACTCTGTATCATGGAGTGTTTATGTGGCAGACTCGGACAGGCTCTAATTTCTTTATTTTTCTCTTAGTCACTACTCACTAACCATAGCATCCACACGTTCATGAGGGTGAGCAAATGATGACAAGAATGTTAATTTTCTGGCTGAACTATCCGTTTGATCTTAGAGACATAAGTGATATACTTTTAGTCATTATTTAATCGAAGCACCACATTGTCATTTGAGGTAAGTTCTAAAAGAAGGCTAAAGTAGAAAAATAAAATGTATGGTTCTCCTACAGATTTTGCTTAATGGTATTTAGAAGCCCCTTATAGATGAAAACAAGAGAAAAACAGCAAGTAAATTTGTCCCAAACAGAGCCAGAGAGAGCAAAACCAGCTGAAACTGGACAGAAGAGAAAACAAGAGGCTGAAAGGAGTGAGAGAGTGAGGGAGAGGATGAAGAGAGGAAGCATCTTGTCCAGCAGAAGTCTAGAGATGAGTGAAAAAACTCCACATTCAGCGGCCGCTCCTGATGGCGGATGGGGCTGGATGATCGTAGCCGGTTGTTTCCTCACCACTGTTTGCACACGTGCAGTCACTAGGTTCGTTCGTTACTCCCCCAGGAACCACCTACTGTGGTGTTTTTTTTTTTGTTGTTTTTTTTAAGTTTAATGTGAGCCTAAATTAAACTAAAAGCTGCAGAAATGGCCTTTAAACTCAACCAAGATTCTTGTTCTCTTATTGAAAAAAAATTCTGAGTCACTAGCCAAGACTGAATTACTCATGTCTTTTAATATTAGATCATTAAATAAGCAGAATAACTCCCCCAGGAGAAATACCCAGTTTTAAAGCAGTATAGTGCTTAAAAGGAATAAAATGAATGTTGCTTTAAGCACCAGAAGACTTTTATCATATTGCTTTCTCAAATCTGCACTTTCTCATGCTGGTTGCAGGTGTGTTTCCATCTTTTTTGTGGAATTCCAGTCATACTTTTCCAGAGATTATTCTGCAACTGCATGGATACACTCTCTGTTGGACTGCACCACAATGTTGTGTGGTAAGATTCATGCCAAAATTAAAAAAAAAAAAATGAACCCCCGCACCAGTGTTCTCTCTGAAAAACTCTATGACTCAAATGTGACAGCTCAAACTGTATAAAACTATATTGATTTTAGGAGAACTTTGTTTTCAAAAAAAAGTCTGCTGACAGGTTTACAGTGCATAGTCCACTCTAAACCTGATTTATCTTGCTGCTGGTGAGAAAGAATGTTCACAGAAACACGTTTTCATATTTATGGAATCTGTTTTTCACAATTCTTTTACTTAGTTTAAGCAATTAGTTTTCATGGTATTTGTCAAATGTCAAAATGAGATTACATAAACCTTATTTATTAATAAATACATCACAGAGATGAACATACTCTTAAAAGCACTGTAGAGGTTAATAAAATCATATGCAGATGGAGGAGCTAGTTTTTTAGTGTCATTTAATGTTTTGTTGACATCTGTTAAAACACTTTTTTTGTCATAAATAATATAAATAATATTCTTTTATTTATTGGTATATGTGGATATTATATATTTATTACTAAATATTCAGTATTTAACTTGCTATCTACCACTTTCTCTTCATTCTTTATTCATTCTCTTTATAGCTCCATTGGGCAGTTATATAGGGAACCGCCTCTCTTCTCGTGTAGCTATCATGTTTGGTGGGCTTCTTTCCACTGCCGGCCTGCTGCTCAGCTCACTGGCCACCAGTGTGGAGTTCCTGTATCTCACAATGGGTGTTCTTACAGGTTTGATTCAGATTTGCACACATACACCAGCATACAAGCTTTTATTTTTAACTGAACTGGTAATCATAATTTGAGGGAAGCTATTGTAGTCACCTTACCCTGCAATTATATCAATTTGCAACAAACTAGGCATATCCATAGTCTTGCATACTAACCTTCCTGATTCTCTGCACAGGTGTGGGATTTGCTCTCAGCTACACTTCTGCAATAGCCATGGTGGGTTCTTACTTCTGCGAGAGAAAAGCGCTGGCTTACGGGATCGCCATGTCTGGCAGCGGCATCGGAACCTTCATACTAGCACCTGCTGTCCAACTCCTCATTGAGTTCTTCTCCTGGAGGGGTGCGCTGCTCATTCTGGGGGGTTTGGTGTCCCACTTGTGTGTCTGTGGAGCACTTATGAGGCCTTTGGAAAGTCAAAGCGGGAGACGGAAAGAGATGGACTTGGAGGGTGGCAAAAAGGTTGATTGCCTAAATGTTAAACTTGCTGATGCAGGGCACAGTATGGAGGTTAGTGTACAGGAACAGAGATTGGTGGAGGTAAAACATACGTATATGACAAAGAGAGGGGAAAATGAACATGCTGAGAGTATGCAGAATGATGGAAAAGAATGGATGGAATCAGAGCCTTCTGATGCCAAGCAAACACACTCCAATGTGGAAATAAACCTTAGACAGGAAGACTCAGAGGACTCAGAGAACGTGATCAGAAGCACAGATGAATGGGACAAAGAATCAAAGCCAAAGTGCTCATATACCGACATCTCAGTCCCAGCTTTAGTACAATCAAGTGACTTGGACTGTTTGACAACCAACCAAGAGGACACAACTATCCCAGAATCAAACACTAACCACAGTACTTTGGCACTGTCAAAAGTGGCAAACACAAAATTACTGAAGGATTCCAGTGACAATGTATGGTCTATCATAAGGAAAACAGTATTGAGAGAATATTCGTTCCTGCTGATACCAGACTTCTTATTGCTGTTGGTGTCCTTCCTGTTCCTTGCATATGGTTGCAGTGTGCCATTTGTGTATCTTGTGCCATATTCCCTGAGTGCAGGTGTCAGTCCACAACAGGCAGCATTACTCATGTCCATACTTGGAGTGTCAGGGATTGTCGGAACTATCACTTTTGGATGGATTGCAGATAGAAAGTAAGAGTTTGTTGTGAACTCTCCCATAAATTGCCATATTACAGACATTTAAAGGAATAGTTTCCCCAAAAAGGAAAATACTGTCATTAATTACTCACCCTCATGTTGTTCCAAACTGTAAGACCTTTCTTTATCTGTGGAGAACAAATTAAGATATTTTTAATGAAATCTGAGAGCTTTCTGACCCTGCATAAACAGTAATGCAACTGAAATGTTCCCAGACCCAGAAATGTAGTAAGGACATCGTTACAATAGTCCATGTGACATCAATAGTTCAGCTATGATAATACCTTTTGTGTGCAAAGAAGTCAAAAACAATAAAAATATCTTAATTTGTAGTCCGAAGATGAACAAAGTTCTTACAGATTTGAAACGACATGCAGTTGAGTAAATAATGACAGAATTTTCATTTTTGGTTGAACTATCCCTTTAAGAGCTACATCTACACTAGACGCCTGTTCAATTTATAAAACTTTTAGAGTTAGGCATAAAAAAAAAAAAAAATATATATATATATATTATATTATATTGTAATCTGTTTTTAAATTCATATTCATGTCTTCTAAAGTAGATTAAAACTATACATTCACTACGTTTGGAAATCAACCCTATCCGTTCGCTAAGTCTAATGTCACACGTCACCTTTTCTGGGGCCCAAACGCTCAAACAGATACCAAAAGCAAACAACAAACAGTGATAATACACTCACACAGTGTGCTCTGTTATCTCCACACTGAAATCTTACCTTACCTAGTAATTCATATATTCTGAATCATTAAAATATTGGTTTCTGGGACACCAATATTTTATGAGACTTTAGTGTGCACTGGGTTTTTAAAAGCTTGAAAAAAGGTGTGCTATTAATAGTGCTCATAAATGGCTACTGAGATCAAATTCTCACTCGAAACAGTAGAGATTCCTGCACTACTTATTCAATGATTCTGGACCACTGCTTTTTTAATTCTTCAAAATTCCTATCCATCACACTGTGGTTTGATCTGTTTCTATGTGTGTTGTGTTCAGGTGTTTGAGGCCGTATAGGGTGGTGAGTTACATGCTGGCTGTGGGGTCAGAAGGGCTGAGTTGTCTCTTTCTGCCTCTGCTGAATGGTTTTTCCCTGCTCGTCCCCTTTTCTCTCATCTACGGCTACTTTGATGGAGCTTATGTGGCACTTATTCCTGTGGTGACCTCTGACACCGTCAGCTCCACCCACCTGACCTCGGCTCTGGGAGTTGTTTACTTTCTTCATGCCATCCCCTACCTCATCAGCCCACCTATTGGAGGTCAGCAGATTTTCCACACTCTATTTAACTGAATGATAGGTAAATTAAATAAACTGCTTAACTAAAAGGTCCTGTTTTACGCGCTTTTTTGTAGCTTTGATTGTGTTTACAGTGTGCAATATAACGTGTTCATGTTTCGCGTGTAAAAAAACACAGTATTTTTCACACAATTCACCTATCTGTATACTGCTGTTTTCACTGTCATAAAAACGGTCTGATGACTTCCTTGTTCTATGAAGCCTCTCCTTCAGAAATACATAACGGGTTCTGATTGTGCCAGCGGTTCCTGTGTTGTGATTCGACAGCAGCTGAGAGCAGGCTGCCCTCCTGGTAACGTGATTGGGCTAGAACGCACGTGCTGGAGATGTATTTTTAGTCACAGGAGCGTTTTTACTGATGAGATGCGCATGAAAACCGCATTTGTTTTTTTGCACAGCCCTAACATCTAAAAATAAAATACACTTACCAGTTGTGGTCCATAAACAACGCCTTCTCCAGACAAAGAGGGAACTGCTCCATCTTTCAAGAATAATCTTTGTGCAAATCCGGCATTAAACTGATTGAGATTGAGAAAGTTGTCCTCAGCGAGCTGTCCTCAGCAAAATGAGCTGCACATAGTTTTACATGTGCATTATAATTTTCGGGAACCGAGTTAAACATAAATTGTAACCATTAATCTCAAAGTACAGCGTTCCTGGGAAGCCCAAACAAAGGTGATTGGACTCAGAGATGAAAATAACAGCGTTTCAACAACATGGCGACAAAAACAAACAGCTCTTCCTTCTTCTCCGTCGGAGTGCAACAAGGCCACGCCCCCTGTTTGTGAATTCATGTGGGCGGTGGTTAGTCAAAAAAAAACTGTTTTAGTGACGTTATTACTGCAGGAACTAGAGGGATGTAGTCCAAACGGGTCGTTTTTTTGTAGGCGAATTCTGTTAAATAAAATATCTCGCTTGGCATTGAACTTTGAGCTTTAGCATTTTACAGATATTATTTATACTCTAATAACAACATTACACATTAGTTAAAGTTTAAAACATGGAATCACGAAGAAGGGGACCTTTAACTAAATTAGTGTTTTATGAAACTGGTGTTTTCTCTCACTCATAGGTTGGCTAGTGGATCAGACAGGCTCCTACACAGCTACATTCTTCCTCGGTGGAGTCGCTCTGATCTGCAGTGCTGTGATTCTGGCTGCTGTGAGAGTTATCATCCGTTGCACTAGAGGGAGCTATTGCATAAACTGACTCACAACCAGGTACAATGGAGATTTCTAAAGTGGTACAAAAACACTGCAATATCGATGTCAAGAAACATGAAAGTGCCCCTCCGGAGTTAAAGAGTTTTCACGTGTTCCTGATCTGAAGCTTTTATCAGTCAGATTGATTTCCACAAATCCATGCATTTATAGCATAAATGAACACAGAACTGAAAAAAAGAACTGCTCTACTGCTGAAATACAGGATTTATGTTCCATTTGGTTAAACACGTGTTTTCTACCAAGAAAACTTGTTTTGTATTTGATACTTATTTGTTATTTTAATGTGTCTCTCTCAGCTGATATCTGACTGGCTAGTCAGAGAAATGAACAGATGTGCTTTGTCCATTAGTTACACGTTTACCGCTTCATTCACAGGTCAGTGTTTTTATAATGTACACTACTGTTCAGAAGTTTGGGATCTGCAAGATTGTAAGATTTTTTTGAAGATTTTAAGTCTCTTATGCTCACCAAGGCAGCATTGATCAAAATACAATAAAAAAGCAATATTACTACAAATATTGACTATATACTATAACACTTGTATTTTGATTTTAATGCATTGTACAATTTACTTTATTATTGTGATGGAATAATTTGCAAAATAAAAGTTTTAAACTTTTATTTAAAAAAAAATAAAAGTCTCAGACTTTTCCTTAAAAAAAAAAAAAAATCTTAAAGATCCCAAACTATTGAGAAGTGTACACAGCTACTTACACCACTGTAACCATCACTGTCCTAAAACATTTAAATCAAATGCAATATTTTTCAGTATCATAAATGTTATCAATATGATAACCTTTTGTACATTTTTATGTTAAATGATTTCAATTCTACATTTTTAAACATGGCAAAATGCAATGGATTTTTTTTTATTATGCATCAATCTACAATGCTTTCTTTGGACTATTCTGTGTGTGTCATTCAGAGAATACCTTGGTGAATAGACTCTTTGGACTTCATGGATTAAAAAAATGGCTAAATGTCACTGAAACAAGAATAATATGAGATGCTATATATAAACAGATAGAGATAACCTGTATTTCATATAAAGATCATGGACAATATTCTCCCTCCGAAAATAATTATGGGTATTCTACAAGAAGAGAAATAAATTAATCAAATGTAATCTATTGATTTAATCTTTTAGATGGCACATCAAATACCTTGTGACTCTTAACAGTACACATTTATTTGTATGTGACCTTGTTTTGTGCTGGAACACTGTTACAATAGATCATTTTCAGTTTGTCCAATGTATCTTCAGTCTCTCCATTGGCAGGCTACATTTCTTTGGAAAATGTGAAAAGAAAACTCAATTCTCATCGTTGAGAAAATATATATATTTTTTTTATTTACATATTATTGCAAACAGAAAACACAAAGTTTCAAAATCAGCAAAGCTGGCAGATCTGATCAGTTAGAAATGAGAAATAAATTAAACAAATCAGTGTTTTATAATAAATGTTTATTCTATTTGAAACAGCAGCACATGTAATCAACACATCTGTAAATCCTAATTTCAGAAATGAAGGTCTCAAATCAAACCAGTTACAGTATAAAAGTATTTTAGTAGTTATAATTAAATGCAACAAGCACATGATCCAGCTCTAAGTTGTTGTTTTTTTGTTTTGTTTTTTTAAACATTAATGTAACTAGTGCTGGAAAATACTGTACATCCATTAAGACAACAATTTATAGCATTGAATTCTAATATAGACTAGTGATTGGGAATTATAATTTGTGATTGGGAATAATTGTCCCATTTTTATGTCTTCTTTTTTTCTTCACCACCATTTCTTTATTATGTTTTCTGCATAGAGTGAAATGTAAAGAGAACATCCTCCATAATGACTTTTTTAAAGGGTTGTTGTATGATGTTGGTACAGTGTTTATAACTTGTCTGTAGCATTAGAATATATTTTAAGTCTCCATTCCTTCAAGAAAATGCTGAATTTCCAAACAACGAGGGTCTCTTTTCCTCCTCATAATATTTTAAAGGATTTTTTTAATACTCTTTCGTTTACGATCTGTCATTCCTTGGACGTAATAGAGGACTGAATCTTTGGACTATTGAAAATAATGTAGATGGCAGGCATAACTATTCAAGAGGGAGATCATCTTTCCTTGAAAGGAGCTGCTGGTAAACTTCCTCAGCTTTCTCAGTGTTGTGTGTGTAACAGTGCAGTGATGCAAGGGCAAACTTTACTTTGAGACGGTCGGGATAATGTCTGATAACCTCCTCAAACAGCTCAGTGGATTTCCTAGACAAAGTCTCCCTTTCCTCACTGTCATTCTTCATCAAGAAAGCCTTCCATTTGTATAAATTAGCTACAATTCTAAACACTTCAGTAGAGTTAGGAAAATTTTCTTGAACCCTTTCTCCTTCTTGAAAAACTCTCTCTGCTGAATATTTTCTGTAATACTGAAAAATAGTTTTGGGTTTCAGTGGTTCTCTCTATTTCTCTCTAGAAATTTGTATTTCTTCATCATTGTTTTCTGCTTGCACCTCAGACGTTTTCAGTATATAAAGTAACTGAGGAAAAAAAGACTTTGGGTGTATCACCATTGCCTCTGCAGGGCTGTGGCGTTGGAGGGTCTGTTTAAGGATATTCTGCCCAAGCCGTCAAATGAACATATTCAGAGAAGGAATGCCATTCCAGAGCGGAAGCATTTAAATGTTCAGATTTCATTAAAGATTACCATGACAAATCTTTTTTTTTTTTTACAGCGGATTAACTTGGATGGATTAATTGTTCACATAAAGACTAGCAATGTGTGCTAATAGAGTAAATAAAGTCCATTTTGATTTCATGCAGATTTTAAGTTAAAATTGAGCCAGCAAGCTTGCAGAGTTTCTTCTTGACAGCCAGGTAAGGTAAACTTAAAAGTATTTCTAATTTGTTGGACTTTTTATTGAAAGAAGTCAACCTTTACCCGTTGAGACAATGCCCTCAGTTTAATAGACTCATATAAAGAGCTGTATTTGTAAAGCTTAATTTGGGGGAGGCAAAAGTGGTTTAAAAATATGCTTTATTATAGCTGTACTGTAATTCCTCTAGGTGACAGTATTAGCACAGAAACTGCTACGAAAAGCAGTGAAGTTTTTCCTAATGATAAAAGTCTAGAGACTTGTTTCTCAAGCTTAATGCATGTGTTTTGGTATAAATGTATCATGCAAGCTGCTTTGCAGCATTAATCCACATGAATCACTGTGTTGTTTTATCAACTAGACCCAGGTTTTACTGAATCCCCAAACTCATAACTTATAATATAAACATTAGATATATTCCAGAAATTTTGTCTACAAATAACATTTGGAGCTTTTGATATTTATGCTGTTTTGTGAATGTGACCCGACTGTATTTTCTGGTCAGCTGTTTAGACAGTTGAGGAGATTTGCATATTCACCATAATGAATATTTGTATTCTCAGTATGTGCTAGTGTTTACAAAGTCAATCTGCCTTTTAGTATTTTTTTGGTTCCAGCTCTTTTTGCTGCTAGATATATATTCATCATCCAATTTCAGATTCAATGTGTATTCAAAATTAATTCACCATTTCCTAAATTGACAGAAAAAGGAGATGAAGCCAATATAAGCAATACATATTTATTTATTAACTTTGTCTTAAGTTACATTAAACAAGTGAATTTTTATGGGATGGAAATTTACTACACTCTTCTTGTCCTTCATTAGATGTTTGAGACTATCCCAAATGAGATGATAGTCATTCTGGAAATTAATTGCAGAGGAAAAACTATTAATGTTTATTATTTTTCTGTATTGTCTTGGGTTAAAGGGGGGGTGAAATGCTCATTTCCACTCAATATCCTGTTAATCTTGAGTACCTATAGAGTAGTACTGCATCCTTCATAACTCCAAAAAGACTTTAGTTTTATTATATTTATAAGAGAAAGATAGTCTGTGCCGATTTTTCCCGGAAAAACACGACCGGCTGGAGGCGTGACGTGTGGGCGGAGCTAAAGAATCACGAGCACCAGAAGGCTTTTGCGTTGAGAGCGTTTGGAAGCTGTGACATTACCGTGAGGAAAAAAACCATCATCCAAAACAAACCATGGCTTACAGTCAGATTCAGCGTATATTTATAATCCAGAATCAGATCCAGAGGCTGAAACTGAACGAGAGCAGCAGCAGCAACGACTACAGCAGGACGTTTCTATGTGGTATGTATTGAAACTGTATATATTTGCTTAGCGGTTTTGGAAAGTTCCACTTTATGTCGTCTTTTTTTTTCTTTAAAAGTGTACAAGGTTTACTTGATGTGCTCACGCGCCGATAGCTAAGTTAACAACACAGAGATATTTGAAGCAGTTTTACTCACCGCATGCGGTTCCAACACACGATCGTGACCCTTTTTCATTGGGATCCTTAAGAAATAAACGATATGCAAATCCGGCGTCAAACTGGGCCTTGTTTGTAAAACAAGCATCTTCGAAATGCAGGGAACAAACAAAAACACTTGTACAACTCCATTGATGCTCTGTAAAAATAAACTCCGTCCACTGGTCCCTTAATGTTTTTTTTTTTTGGTAATCTGTGCAGGGTTGTCTTGCCCTTTGCAACCAAAAACACACTTCTTTTGTGACATTTCGCTCTCGCTCTGATCAGTGAATGTCTCTGCTCTGCTCCACGGGCACGCGTGCGCTCTTCCGGCAGAAGTGCCCTTAGGACCCATATAAGGAAATTCCGCTCCATCTAACGTCACACAGAGCCATACTCGAAAAAAACTTTACAAAACTTGTGACAAACCGGAAGGAGTATTTTTGGAACAAAAAAAATAATTTTTGAAACTTTGTCTATGTTTAGCATGGGAATCCAACTCTTTAACAGTATAAAAAACTCCGTATGCATGAAATAGCATTTCACCCCCCCCCCCCTTAAATGTTCTCAAAATGGGTAAATGAAGGTGAAATGGGAAACTTTATTTGTCATGAACATTCTTTTAAAATACTATCAAATGACCCAATGTCCTTCACCTTCAGGTCATCACACAATACCTATACAATACACTATGCAGAGGAAAAATAAGAAAAACTTTTTTTTACAAGGCCAACACTCATTAACACAAAACAAATTAATGTTATATAATTTTGAATTCTTGTTTTTTTTTCTTTACTGAGCACCATGTCTTTATTATAGTTTGTGAATCAGGTTAAACAGAGAAAACTCTTCTCTACTTATTTTTTATGGTTGTTATAATAAAGCACACTTTAATAGTAAATATGAATTCTCTTCAGAAAACTTATAATTTCCTCACAGTGAGGGTATGTGCCATTCATCACAGTTTTTTGAAGAACGTTTATGCTCTTCTGTTTGTCATCTGTATTAGCTGGGATTTCTGCCACTTTCATGTGGAAGATGATTGAATCTTCTGACCGTCTGCAGTTGTGTAGATGGCAGGCATAACTATAGTAAATATACTGTTGGCTGTGGGGAGGGAAATCATCTTTCTCTGACAGGAGCTGCTGGTAAATCTCATCTGCTCTCTCAGTGTTGTCTGCACAGTGGTGCATTGATGCAAGGCCTACCTTTTCTCTGAGTGAGTCAGGATAATGTCTGACAACCTCCTCAAACATCTCAGCAGATTTCTTAGCCAACTTCCTCCTTTCCATGCTGTCTTTCTTTACTTTGTAAACCTTCCTTTTGTAGCAATTTGCCAGGTGTTTCAACACTTTATTTGAGGTGGGGAACTTTTCTCGTGCTCTCTCTGCTGCTTCAATAGCTTTATCTACAGAAATGGTTCTATAATACCTGAGAATAGTAACCAAACATTCCAGGTCTCCAGTTTTAAGAGCTTTCTCTAGTAAACCTTGCATTGGTCTCTCAGTGCTTACTGATTGCACTTCAGAGTATTTTTCTAAATAAAAAGCATGAATGTACAAATTGTTTGGTTCGTTCTCATGTGCAGTTTTCAGCTGCTTTAGAATTTCATTTCTATGCTGTGGAGGGCTTTTATGATTTGTAAATGCCTCGCTCATGGCTTTGGCAAGACCTTTGTGCCATTCCTTCCTTCCTGGTTCTTCTTTCAAAGCAATCTTAAAATAATAAATTGCCTGATGCTTCTTGGATTTGTTGAACTTCACCAGCGTCCAGCCCTTTTCTCCACTGACTTCAGGATGTAGAGCACATCCAGGTGGAGCAGGATGCATTCGCTGAAGCCTCTCCACCTCTTCTAGGTATGCTTTGCTCTTATTCATGTCTCCCATGCGGTAGTAGACCCAAGCCAGGTTAGCTTTGTTGACCTGCAGCCGGACTGCAGCTTCTTCTGTTCCCTGCTCCTGCATCACACTTTCTGCTTTGTGCAGGTACATCAGCGCCTCTGTGTTGAAGCCGAGAGTCTGTTGGATGTAGCCCAGCAGGTTGTAATGGTGAACCACCCAAGTGCATTCCTGCTCTAACATGTTTTGTATGTTCTTCCTCAACCCCTGGAGCTCATTTCGATAGTGGCCCAGATCCCAAGTGAAGTGGCACTCCAGTTTCTCAAGGTGTTGTTTCAGGCTGGAGTTACAGAAATATTTGGAGGAAAAAAGATTGTTGTCATACAGATATCTAGCAGGCATTGAAAGGATAATCAACATTTTCAATAGACTACAAAATCTTTAAACAGTTCTGAGTACAGTATAAAAAGCAGTCTAAATTCCCAGAGTACATTAGATTGCATTAATGCATATTTGATTGGTAAACAACTTACTCCATTATTACTCCAGTGGTGGTCCAGTTTGAGAATTTTTTTTAGCAGTGCTGATTTGTTCTTTATGTGAAGTCTCCTAGAGATTCTTCCTGTATTTATAATGATCAAGCTCATAAATCCACCAGCTTATCTATAGTGAACAAAGTCTTTAAACACGTCAGCTCAGGATTCTTCTCTTGGACATTTCTATTCTGCCTTAGGTTTTGTTTCTTCAAGTGCAGTTAAACTAATGACAGTAATAAAGTTTAAAGCCTGCCTTCTTCCTCAAGCATAAACTCCTAACGTGCAGGTTTCGCAGCACAACATGTCCATGATTCACTGTACTTTGTACTCTGTGGTCCAAAGTGATATTGATAATATAATGTGAGCAAGACAAACTGTATTGCTGTTCTGGCTGGATGTTTAGAAGTTTTAAGTGATTTGCAAATTTACCATATTACATATATATATAAAAAAAATTATACTTATAACAATGCACTATACATATGTTGCAGCATTACACATTAATCTTTGTTAATGTTAGTTTACAGCTGTTCATTTTTAGTTCATGTTACCTCAGTTCCCTTAAAGCTGAAGTCCATAAATTTTGCCTCTTTGTCGCCATCTCTGTCTCAAAACAGCTGTTTGCAGAATTATCTTCCTTGCATGGGTTGTGCTCATTTTTGACCCCCTGGCAAATTTTATCCCCCCTCTCTGAAATTGCTGCCCGATTGCCTAATCCTAACTAGTGCCTTATTCTAACCCCTCCCCCACACCTAACCCTAATCTACCAATACTAGTGGGGTAATAATCTAGCAAATCTAACAGAATTGTGCACAAAACCGGCACGTCTCCAACGCGGATGAATCAGTTTTTTTTTGTTTTTGTTTTTTAGTATTTGTGGCAGTCAGTAACCGCACTGGTCTGGATATTTATTGCACTTTGCAATCACAGATTTTCTATGTCTTGGAATATATGACCCAAATAAGAATTTTTCACTGTATATTGTCATCTGAACAAGTAAAAAGTCTGCCAAGTTTGTTCTGACTAACTAATGAAAAAAGCATTTCAATAAATCGTGATACCAAGGATTATTTAATCTAGATCGGTTAGCTCATATCACATCAAACCATGCAAATTATTAGAATTTTTATAGTTTATCCTCAAATGATTAATTATAACAACATCAGCATTACCTATAGTGTGTATTAGCGTGTAGATTGCAATTTCTGTCCAGTCTAATCTCCAATTGTCATACCATTTGAATTTCATGTAAAGAAAATATTTTATCACCAAAAAAGCGAATTATGCTCCCTTCAAACTGGTTGTCTTTTAAAAAAAACAAATCTGGTGTAATCCTAGGCTATCTGTAATCAGAAGCACATTTAAAACTGGAATATAATTTAAAGCTCCAGTAGGTAACTTTTGTAAAAATGTATTTTTTACATATTTGTTAAACCTGCCATTATGTCCTGACAGTAGAATATGAGACAGATAATCTGTGAAAAAATCAAGCTCCTCTGGCTCCTCCCATTGGTCCTATTGCCATTTGCAGAAATACATCGCTCCCGCTCTACATCAACCAATCAACGCTGCGGTACGTAACTTTTTTATGTGTTCAAAATTTACAAAATGTATATAATAAGTTAGTACACCATGAATTCATTTGCCAAACCGTGTTTTTAGCTTGTCCTGAATCACTAGGGTGCACCTATAATAAGTGTTTATATTCAGACTATTTTAGATTGCTTCAGGGGTACCACGGCGGACTAACCCAGTACCTTTGTGATTTTTCATAGACATAAACAGAGAGAAGTAGTTCCAGCTAGTAGAGCGTCAAAAGTTACCGACTGCAGCTTTAATTTCATATGTGTTTCATAAACGCATAGTCCTTTCTGGATTACAATCCGCCATCAAAATGATACATTTAATTATTCTTGTTGCTTTGAGAAAAGGTTATAAATGATCCGCCACCTGCCGGATCCACACAACTGATAGCCATAGTAGCCAGGACAACTTCTTTATGTTTAATAAAGTAATGATGCTGCAGCATGCTCAAATATCATGCAAAAACCTACTTTTACCATACAAATTAGAAAAAATTATTATAAACTAACCATTGTGAATTGGGTTAAAGTAAGGTGATAGTTTTGAACACTGGCTGGTAATGTACTTGCTCAAATATTGATTTCGGATCATTTTTAACCCCCCAAAATTTTAAATGGTAAAATTGCAGCTTTAAATCTCAACATAAAATGTTTGATTTTCAAGGTCACATATTTTACAACTTTCTAGAGTTTTATTTTATGTTTTGATGTCCTTATGAATATATATTTGTGGTATAAATACCAAAAACCATCTCAATATATTTTTACAGCTCCAGGAGATCTGCAGAGAATATGTACATTTTGGCCTGTCTAATTAATATTCATGAGCCTCTCTTCTGATTTGCCTGTTGTTTTGTGAATGACACTCAGCCAGGCCAACCACAGGTAACTAGGGTCAGCCAACGTCTCAGCACTATCTGGAGGCAGCGAAACAAAGGGGAATCTGTCTGAGGCGGCCCATTCAAAGCAGCAGCACAGTTTCGGTTACATAAGGAGCTTAAAATATCATCTTCTTGTGCCAGAATTGACATAATAAAGCCTCAAATTAGAAATTTGATCGCATATCTACTGCCAGACAAAAAAAAAAAATAAACAGAAAAGCTGTGGTTAAATGCTATAAAACAAGCGGACTGGACAGAAATGATCGTTGGGGTTTGGCAAAAGGAGTTGGGACTATGGGCAGTGTTTGGGGTGATGACTGAAGGCGGTTGCCATGTAGGCAGTTCTGACGTCAACTTTTTAGAGAAATCACAACGGTTCATGAAAAATCACAGCTACTTTATGGAGACTGGGTGCATTTTACTGTGGACTGACTGATTTGAAACTT
Source organism: Carassius auratus (assembly GCF_003368295.1). Classification (NCBI taxonomy): domain Eukaryota; kingdom Metazoa; phylum Chordata; class Actinopteri; order Cypriniformes; family Cyprinidae; genus Carassius; species Carassius auratus. Next base: position 18,906,809 of record NC_039259.1, on the reverse strand, counting down.
ATAAATAGACCCTAGAACTGGAAATTTTAGTTTTGACGATATGAGACCATTAAACACTTTTTCGATATGAGACCTTTAATCACTTTTTCACTTTTTTTTTCTTTTATAATAATATATTAAGAAATGTTCAAATTGACATTAACTAAGATAGATGAATGCTTTAAAAGTATTTTTATTGTTAATGTTAACTAATGTAGTTAACGTATGTTAATAAATGCAGCATTATAAATTGTTACCAAATATTTAAACTCAGCTCAGAAAAGACCAACTGGCTTGCCGTTTAAAAGTTTGAAGTTATTTGCATATTTACAATATTATTATAATATAATATATTATACTATATATAATATAATATATAATAATTTGGTAACAATGAGCAATACATATGATAAAGTACTTATTCATCTTTGTTAATGTTAGTTTAAAATAAAAATACAGCTGTATTTTTAGTTAATTTTTAGTTAACTGATGTTAACAAATGCAACCTTATAAAGTGTTATCAAACATTTATACTCAGCCCCACTCTCAGTATAATCCATTATTTACAAAGCTGAACTCTTTTAAACATTTCTTTAGTTGTATCCAGTTGATTTTGATGCTAGATCTCTCTCTATTCATCAGATTCACTGTGTATTTCAAGTCAGTCAAATCTTTTCCATATCAATAGAAACCGTAAATGAAGTAACAATCAATAAACAGATTTAATGAGGTCCATTCAACAAGTGATTTTGTTAAAGATTGTCAAAAGTGTGTCATGTCATTGGATAGAGATGACTCCTTATCAGCTGATACAGTTATTCTTGCAATTAGATATACAGGAAATCTACTAATTAAAAAAAAATATTTCATATGGTGTTCGCTTAAATGTCTAAAATACAGGGTAAAAGTGAAATGGGAAACTGTAATAATTTATCAATGCCATTGCTATCAGAAATGTAAAGCCACAAAATGTATACTCTAGGCACAACTCAAGCAGAATTAACTTTAAAATCAATGCAGTGATTTCTTATTAAACCTCCTTAAAAAAATGCACCAAACAGTGTTAAAGATGACCTCACCTTCACACTTATTTATTCACCTTGTGTGAAAAAGTGAAATAAAGAGACCATTTACTAATCAAGAACTCTCTTGAGAAATTGTGAAATCTCTTCACAGCGAGGGTTTCTGCCATTCTTCACAGTTTGTTTAAGAATCATTATGCTTTTCTGTTTGTCCTCTGAAATGTTTTGGATTTCTGCTGCTTTCATGAGAAAGTTGATTGATTCATCTCTGGACTGTCTTCTCTGATGTAGATGGCAGGCATAACTATAGTACAGTAACTGTTGTGTATGAGGAGGGAGATCATCTTTCTCTGACAGGAGCTGCTGGTAAATCTCATCTGCTCTCTCAGTGTTGTCTGCGTAACGGTGCACTGTTGCAAGAGCTAACCATCCTCTGACACAGTCTGGATAATGTTTGACAACCTTCTCAAACAGCTTCATGCATGTCTGAGTCAAGATCTTCCTTTCCTGGCTGTTTTCCTTCATAGCAAACAATTTCGCTTTGTATAAATCTGACAGGTTTCTCAAGACTTTAGGGCAAGTGGGGAACATTTCCTGAATCCTTTCTCCCTCTTGAATCGCTCTCTCAATTGAAGTGTTCTTAAAGTATTCAAGGATATAACCCAAACCCTCCAAGTTTCCAGTATTAATGGATCTCTCTAGTAAACTTTGTACAACTTTATCATTTTTTTCTGCCTGCACCTCAAACTTTTTTAGTATGTAAAAGGATTGAAGGAACAAATCATCTGGGTCCATCTCTGCTGCCGTTTTCACCTGCTGTAGTATTTCATCCTTCAACTGTGGAGTCAATTCAGACTTTATATATGTCTTGCTCATGGCTATAGCAAGACCTTTGTGCCATTCCGTCCTTTCTGGTTCTGCTTTCAAAGCAATCTTAAAATAATCAATCGCCTGACGCTTCTTGGATTTGTTGAACTTCACCAGCGTCCAGCCCTTTTCTCCACTGACTTCAGGATGTAGAGCACATCCAGGTGGAGCAGGATGCATTTGCTGAAGCCTCTCCACCTCTTCTAGGTATGCTTTGCTCTTATTCATGTCTCCCATGAGGAAGTAGACCCAAGCCAGGTTAGCTTTGTTGACCTGCAGCCGGACTGCAGCTTCTTCTGTTCCCTGCTCCTGCATCACACTTTCTGCTTTGTGCAGGTACATCAGCGCCTCTGTGTTGAAGCCGAGAGTCTGTTGGATGTAGCCCAGCAGGTTGTAATGGTGGATCAGTCTAATGCACGCCTGCTGCTCCACATCTTGCATGTTCCTCTTTAACCCCTGGAGCTCATTTCGATATTGCCCCAGATCCCAGGTGAAGTGGCACTCCAGGCCCTTGAGGTTGCTTTTCAGTGGGGAACTGGAGTTACAGAGAAAAATTAAGTAGATATTCACTGCTGGCACTACATTTAGATCAGAGGACATTGAGAAATTGATTTGAATGTTGTACCAAAAAAAATGAATGAATAAATAAATAAAAGAAAATCAACAATAAATCCTCAATTATGAGAAGAAAAGAAGTCATGGTAAGTAATCTTAAAAATAAAGGTATTAGGTCTAAAAATAACAGCATAAAAATGATTTAAATGAAAAACAATAAGACAATATTTTATAATATAACTGATTCTTTAAATATCCACATTATGAGATTTTTTTCATAAATTAATGAAGAGAGAAAAAAGCACTCACTCCATCACGATGGGCAGCAGTGATCTAGTTTGGTAGATGTGTTTTTTCAGTGATCTGCACTTTATATGAGTTCTCTTATGTGTTTATAATGACAATGTTATCTCCAAAACAAGGCCATTTAACACACGGGGTCAAGATCCTTCTCGTATAAGTTTCTGTTCTTTGCAAGGTTTTGTTTTCGTGAAAATGAAAATGTGCAATGTCCACAGAACATATCAGCGTAATTATATCCAATAAATATAAAGGATGAAGCTATTTATGACTTGCATTGTTATCTTTATAGCTATGTTGTATAGTTATTCTGGTGCACCTTCCCACAATCAACAAGGTCAACTTGGTTGAGTTTGAGCCATTGTGTCATTTAAAGGCTTGTCACAATTGTTACAAAAATAATTTAAGTTTGTGCAGCAAATGTCCTCAGCAAACATGGCTGCAATTATTTGAAACATCATCTTTCATTGTTTCAAGTGAAGTGACCCAGCACTTACAGATGGCATTGTTAACAACGATACAATTCATTATGAAAACCTACTTATGATGAACAGGGTACCATTTTAAGTCATTAAAAATAATATTAAATTACAAGTATATAAGTATATAAAGTCAGTGTGGAGAGAAAAATATCAGCGAAAAAAATTTAACACTTAAATGAGACTGAATGATAGTTTCGTCCAAAATGATGTATTTCTGGTTATCGTTCTGCCAGCTGGCAGTGAACAAATCTATGATCGTCTATATAACACTATATTTGTGAAATTGTACAATTTTGCCCTTATATGCTGCACTGACTGGAAGAATTTGAAGGAAATTGGTTCAAATTGAGCCACTGTGGCTCTAAATACGATCATCTGGCACATTCGAAGATATACTCAGCAATTTACTTGAAATATCTTACACCATTTCAAGTTAAGTAGCCGAGCACTAACAGTTTGATTTAATTAAATAATAAATTACAAATAATATTAAATTAATAAAATAATTTAGGATGGATGTATACTGAGACAAAAGGACATTTGACACCAAATTAAAAGTGAATGACTTGAATTGTTTGACTTTGTTTACAGATCAGTCTAAAATGACCTATTTTTGGTTATTATGCTGCCAGCTGTCATTGACCAAATCTACAGCAAACAATTCATATCTAGAACTTTCTGTTTTGACTGATCAACATCATTTAGACAAGAAAAGAAATTCAAATTCTGCTTCTGGTATTTTCAAACAGTTTTCACAATATGAAATATGAATATCTAATGTCGAGAAAAAGTTATAATTTAATGGAGTGCACTTTTAGTTTACAACTCTCATTCAGTTTATGGCTGAGCTATTGCTTCTTTCTCAATGATTTTCTGGATCTCGTCTGCTGTTCTTCTTTCATTCATGTGATGAAGAGTTTTGATGAGAGCTGGGTAAGCTCCATGTAAACCTTGTCTCTCGGACCAAGCTTGCAGAAGTCCGAAGGTCTGTTCTTTCACATCGTTATGGTGATTAAGCTCTTGCTCCTCAATATCAGTTTTGCTCATGCCACTCCGCTGGGCAACACGTTTCATTGTTTTCCAGCCCAGAACATCAGCAATTTCTGATAGGTGAGGATTCAGGTCTAAATATACAGAAAAAGAAGACAGCACTGATTTAAGCTTGTTATCCTGCTATTATTTGAACTGTGATCTAATGACTTTATTTTCTCCAGAAACCCAAACCCATATATTGAAACTGAAGTATTCTACTGCCTGGGGTCAACCACCTTGAGTTAAAGGGGATGTTATACAACACACTTTTTCCCTTTTGTATTGAAAATGGGGAAGGGGGTTTGAACCTTTGTCCCTTTTTTCACCCCTGATTAGTTTGTAAAGTTTGTTACAGTTTGTATAGTTTGTAACACTTAATACAACAATAACTACTTACTGAAAATTGAAGCTCAGTCAGTGTTTTTCATAAAGATTTAGTCTATGTATATCGTCCAATCATTACATTCGGTTTTATTTTAAATTAAATCTATTTGCATACCTCCTAAGGAGTAAAACAGGAGTAACGCTGTGTTTTTACAAGATAGAAGAATTTGACAGAATGTTTAAGTTTAAATCAAGCCGGTGAGCTTGCAGAGTTTCTTCTTGACAGCTAAATTAAATTTGTTGGACTTTTTGTTGAATGAAGCCAACTTTTACCTGTTGAGAATTGCTTTCAGTTTTGTAGACCCATAAAGAGCTGTATTTCTGATGCTTGATTTGGCGAGACAAAGGTGGTTTGAAGATATGCTTTATTATAGCTGTAATTACGCTATAGGTGACACTAGTAGCACAGAAACTGCTTGCTCTGTCTTTAAATGTAGTAGTTTTTCATAATGATATCTTCAAACATAATGCATTTTGGTGTTTTGGTACAAAGTTATCATGTGGTTTACCACAAATGCAAGCTGCTTTGTTGCATTAATGCACATGAATCAATGTGTTGAAGTACCAGGTTTTACTGGATCAAACCAAACTCTTATTTTCACACCTATAAAGCACTATGGGTAATCATTATATATATTCCAAAAACTTTGTGTACAAGTAACATTTGGGTCTTTTAATGTTGATGCTGTTGTGTGGGTGTAACCCGACTGTAGTTCAGATTGGCTGTTCTAATTTACATATTCACCATTTTATAATGAACATTTGTGTCAGTGTATTCAAAGTTAGTCTGCCTTTAAAAAGTATTTAGTTGGTTCCTCCTGTTTTTGCTGTTAGATATCTTCATCTGGCAATTTCCGATTCAGTGTGTATTCAAAATCAATTCACCACTCAGAAACAGGAGATGAAGTAATTATAAACAATAAAGATTTATTGTGTCATTTTTCTTAACAAGTTCCATTTAACAAGTGATTTTTTTTAATGGGATGGAAAACTACTGCCGTTTATACTACAGTTTATAAGTGCCGAATGGCCTAAATGGCATCAGTCCTTCACACAATGCCATTAAATAGGCAAAGACTTCCACAAAGGTAAAAAGAGAGACATATTAAATATTTTTACAACAAGGTCAACCAGTTCTAATTTTCTGACAGAGCAAAAATTCTACATTAAAGTTTGTCCATCAGGTAAAACAGAGAGATCATTCATAATGATTTTTAAAGGTTGTTGCATTAAAGCACATTTTAATCATCAATGTGAAGACTTTCCAGAAAATACCCAATTTTGTCACAGCGAGGATTTTTGGGATTCATGCCAATTTTTTGAAGAATCCTAATGCTCTTTTTTTTGTCCTCTGAAATAGCTGGGATTTCTGCCACTTTCATGTGAAATTTGATTGAATCTTCTGACCGTCTGCAGTAGTGTAGATGGCAGGCATAACTATAGTAAATATACTGTTGGCTGTGGGGAGGTAAATCATCTATATTTGACAGGAGCTGCTGGTAAATCTCATCTGCTCTCTTTCTGTTGCCTGCGTACTTGTGCATTGATGCAAGGCCTACCGTTTCTCTGAGTGAGTCAGGATAATGTCTGACAACCTCCTCAAACAGCTCAGTGGATTTTACAGCCAGTGTCTTCCTTTCCATGTTGTCTTCCTTCATATTGAAAACCTTCCATTTATAGCAATTTGCCAGATGTTTCAACACTCTGTTTGAGGTGGAGAACTTTTCTCGAGCTCTCTCTGCTGCTTCAATACCTTTATCTACAGAAATTTTTCCAAAATACCTGAAAATAGTACCCAAACACTCCTGGTCTCCAGTTTCAAGAGCTTTGTCTAGTAACTTTTGCATCTGTCTCTCATTGTCTTCTCGTTGCACCTCGTACTGTTTTTCTAAATAAAGAGCGTGAAGGAGCAAATTGTTTGGTTCGTTCTCATGTGCAATTTTCAGCTGCTTTAGAACTTCTGTGTTAAGCTCTGGAGAGCAGTTATGAATTTTATATGTCTTGTTCATGGCTATAGCAAGACCTTTGTGCCATTCCTTCCTTTCTGGTTCTGCTTTCAAAGCAATCTTAAAATAATCAATCGCCTGATGCTTCTTGGATTTGTTGAACTTCACCAGCGTCCAGCCCTTTTCTCCACTGACTTCAGGATGTAGAGCACATCCAGGTGGAGCAGGATGCATTCGCTGAAGCCTCTCCACCTCTTCTAGGTATGCTTTGCTCTTATTCATGTCTCCCATGCGGTAGTAGACCCAAGCCAGGTTAGCTTTGTTGACCTGCAGCCGGACTGCAGCTTCTTCTGTTCCCTGCTCCTGCATCACACTTTCTGCTTTGTGCAGGTACATCAGCGCCTCTGTGTTGAAGCCGAGAGTCTGTTGGATGTAGCCCAGCAGGTTGTAATAGTGAAGCAGCCAAATACATCTTTCCTGGTTCACATCATTCAAGTTACTCAGTAAAGTCTTGAGTTCATTTTTACTGTCTCCCAGATCCCAGGTGAAGTAGCACTCCAGCTTCTGAAGACGTTGTTTCAGGCTGGAGTTACAGAATCATTCAGAACAAAAAAAAGATGCTGTTTGTTTACATAAAATATTGAATATCTAGCAGCCATTGGACAGATAATCAAAATTTTGGTTGCACTTTATTTTACAGTACGTGTACTAACATGTACTTGTACTTACAGTGTATTTATCTAAGAAAGTTCTGGTAACACAAGGTAACTAGATGGGGTAGGGTTAGGTTTAGGGGTAGGTTCAGGGTTAGTACCTAGTTATTACATAGTTATTGTAATTACTATAATAAGTACATACTGTGTACATGAGGAACAGGGCTGTAAAATAAAGTGCTACCAAAATTTTTTATAGACTTAAACATTTTTCCCACATACAATCTAAAAATCTGTCATGCATTTTTGCATCTTTGATTTAAATGGTAAACAACTTACTCCATATTAATGGTCAGTGGTTGTCTGGTTTGAGAGATGTTTCTTCTGGCAGTGTTGATTTGTTCTTTATGTGAGTCACTGAGAGATCATGCTGTATTTATAATGATCAAGCTCATAAAACCACCTGCTTATCTATCTGAACAAAGTCATTGAACACGTCAGCTCAGGATTTTTCTCTTGGAAATTTCTATTCTGGTGTAGGTTTTATTTATTTAATAAAGTGCAGTTTAACTAATGACAGTCATAAAGTTTAAAGCCTGCCTTCATCAAGCATGAACTCCTTAGATGCAGGTTTTACAGCACAACATATCAAAGCTGTACTTTGTATTCTGTGGTCCAAAGTGATATTGATAACAATATGTGGAAAAGACCCAACTGGGTTGCCGATTAAAAGGTTGAAGTGATTTTCATATTCATAAAAAAAAAATGGTACTTTGGTAACAATGAGCGATACATATGATAAAGTACTTATTAATATTTGTTACGATAGTTTACAATAAAAATACAGCTGTCAATTTTTAGTTAATTTTAACTCCATTCCATTAAATATCTGCAATTAATATTTTAATAATGTATTGAGAAATGCTTATATTGAAATTTAGATGGAATTAATAATCTTAAATCTTGCAATTAGATATACAGGAAATCTATTAACTAAAAAAATACTTCATATGGTGTTCGGTTAAATGTCATAAATACAGGGTAAAAGTGAAATGGGACACTGTCTGATAATTTATCAATGCCATGTGACAGTCTTCAGCTGGTGTGCCCAGGATGGCGACCAGATGACACTGTTTTTCTGTGAGCACATGGCTCGTGTTGTGTTTGTTTGGTGCCATGTGCTCTCTCTCCTGTCTATTGTCTGATCCCGCCCATCTTGTTATGTCATTATTGTTTTAGTTGCTCCACCTGTGTCTCCCTCATTAGGTTCCCTACTTATTCTCCTTGTGTCTGCAGTCCTTTGCTGGTTCGTTAATTAATGTTATGTTCAAAGTATTGCTGGATGTGTGTATGTTCGCCTTGCCTTTCCTGCTGTATTTTCCCCCTTGAGGTAGTTTTTGTTGTAGTTTTGTTTATATTTTATGATTAGTAAATGCTCTTATCTGTCTTCATTTGAGTCCTCACCTCATCCCTGCTCCCGACCATGACAGAACGAACCAGCCAACAGAGGACTCAGCGGAAGATGGGCTCACTCAATCTACCAGCCTCCACTATCTGCAGCCCCCTCTACCAACGCATGCTTAAGGTAGCAGCATTGAGTTCCCTCCATCAACCGGGAACTGACGTGAGGAAATTTGCAATGGAGTTCAGGAATGCTGCAGATGGGCTGGACTACAAAGATGCAGCCCTCAAGGACCTTCTGAATTATGCCCTTGATGAGCCTTTCAATTGGTGGAGGATGAAAGGGCTGGATCACCTGACGTTTGTGGGGTCCGTAGACTATCTAGCTCCTCAGGGAAACCCTCCGGCCGAGGAGGTTGCAGCGCCCTTTGTGTCGGCTGATGATGCTGGAACGCCTCTAGAAGTGCTGGAGCTCCCCGTGGCGGCTGATGAGGCTTCAGCTCCCCCAATTGCAGCTGACGAGAATGAAGTGCCCTCTCCTCATAAACAGAGGAGGGGGAGGAGGAAGAATGGATCCACTTTGCCACCCCTAGAAGTGGCCGATGAGGCTGCAGTACCCCCGAAGGCAGCTGACGAAGCTGCAGTGCTCCCGGTGGTGACCGAAGAGGTAGCAGCGCACCCAGTGGTGGCAGAAGGGTTTACAGCGTCCCCAGAGGCAGCCGACAAAACTGCAGCACCTCCATTAGTGGCCGAAGAGGTTGCAGCACCCCCAGAGGTGGCCAACGAAACTGCAGCACCCCCAGAGGTGGCCAACGAAACTGCAGCACCCCCAGAGGTGGCCAAAGAAACTGCAGCACCCCTGGTGGTGGCCAAAGAGGTTGCAGCAACCCCAGAGGAGGCCGACAAAGCTGCAGCGCCCCCGGGGATGGCTGAGGAGGTTGCAGTGCCCCCAGTGGAGGCCAAGGAGGTTGCAGTGCCCCCAGTGGGGGCCGAAGAGGTTGCAGCGCTCCCAGTGGAGGTCAATGAGGTTGCAGCGCTCCTGGTGGTGACCGAAGAGGTTGTAGCACCCCCAGAGGCAGGTGACGAAGCTGCAGCACCCCTGGTGGTGGCCAAAGAGGCTACAGGCCCCCGGAGGTGGCAGATGAAACTGCAGTGCCACCCTCTCAGAAATGGAGGAGGAGGAAGAAGGCTGCTTCCATCTTTTAAGGCCTAGAGGCTTTCCCAGAGCCAGGTGAGGTCCCGGCACCACCAAAGCTCCTTGCCCTGCCAGCGCTGCCCAAGCTCCACTGTCTGCCAGCTCCACCCTTGATGTCAGCTCTACCTCAGCTGCTTGCCCTGCCGGCTCTTTCCTTGAGGAAGGTTTCACTTTTGCTGCCTCCTGACCTGTACCAGATCCATGCCACATCTCACAAATGGCATGGGCGACACTTGGCCCAGATGTCAACCACGCCATTTCTGAGATTTGGCCCAGATCCGTCCCAGTTGTGGCTGACTTAGATGGCTGTGGGTTAGATATGGCCCATATTTACCCTTTCTAGACACAAAAGAATATTTAATTCATCCAGAATAAAGAAAACACTCATGTAGTCTAAACTGCTTTATTAAAATATAAAAATTAGACAAATAAATATACATACATGAATACAACTGCATGTATAGATATAAAACAAATACATTTACATTATTACAAAATAAAAAATACAGATAAATATTTATAAATATAGTTAAATACACATTAACATTACATTTACATTTAGCAGACACTTTTATCCAAAGCAACTTACAAATGAGGACAATGGAAGCAATCAAAATCAACAAAAGAGCAATGATATACAGGTGCTGGTCATATAATTAGAATATCATCAAAAAGTTCATTTATTTCACTAATTCCATTCAAAAAGTGAAACTTGTATATTATATTTATTAATTACACACAGACTGATATATTTCAAATGTTTATTTCTTTTAATTTTGACGTTTATAACTGACAGCTAAGGAAAATCCCAAATTCAGACACGGCAGAGAGGAGTGAGTATGAGAAACATTCAGATACACAGGCTGATTCAGTCTTCTGAATTGGGAGTAGCGAACATGCATTATAAACTTCTTTCAAATTAGAATCTGTTGGGGAGATAACTATTACTATTTCATCAATGGAGTACATTGAGTACTATTTTTAATCTAGTAGGTTTAAACTGAAATAATTTTTCTAGATCACTTAATAAACATATTATTTGTTGTCTGTTTTTGTCTGTTATTGAATCAAATTACAGTAAAATAGTAACACTGTGACTATTACAATTCAAAACAACTCTTTTCTATGTGAATATTATGTTAAAATGTCATTTATTCCTTTGATCAAAGCTGAATTTTCAGCATCATTACTCCAGTCTTCAGTGTCACATCTTCAGAAATCATTCTAATATGATGATTTACTGCTCAAGAAACATTTCTGATTATGATCAATGTTAAAATACAGACGTGCTGAAATGTTTTTTTTTTTTTGGATTCGTTGTTACATAGACTCCAAACATTTGAATGTTAGATGATTTTGAACAATTTAATGCATGTAACACTGTTTCAAATAAATGCAGGTCTTTTGAACTTTGTATTCATCTGTGAATCCTGAAAAATAAAATGCATCACGGTTTCCACAAAAAAAATGAAGATGAAGCAGCACAACTGTTTCAACGCTGATAATAAGTTTCTTGAGCAGCAAATCAGCATTTCTGAGGGATCCATGTGACACTGAAGACTGGAGGAATGATGCTGAAAATACAGCTGCACATCACAGGAATAAATTATTTTATAATGTATTCACATAGAAAACAGCTATTTTAAATTGTAATAATATTTCACAATATTACTCTTTTTACATATTTTAATCAAATAATTACTACAGAGGTGAGCAGAAGATAATTATTACAAATTGTATCAACTTCAAGCTTTTGAACACTAGTGTACTGTATATTTGAGGTTTGACTTACTGTACTAGTCTTGTGGTCAATAGCATCTTGGAGATGTTGTCTTACAGTAGGTTCACTCCGACTCTGCTGGATGCAGCAGGCCATCAGCACTGAAGAATCCAGGAACAAAACAAGCAATTTGACACAGAGCCAACAATATTTGGTCTGCAGTTCCAGGTTTATTAGATGGAAACAAGCTAGAGCAGGTGAAATGCAAAAAATAAATAAAATAACAGATTCATTGCGATATATGTTGTGAAAAAAAATGCATATTAGGTTACTTAACCTTTTCAGCGCTTCCTACATCTCTTTCAGCAGCTCCCTTCAGAAATATTGAAATCTTGGACACTCCCTTCTGTTGTAGAAGGATTATTTTGTCACTCTTGAAATCGCAGAACTACGGAGCCCTTCTGGAACCACTTTGTCAAAAAAAAAAAAAAAACTAACTCGTGGCCTCAAGATACTAACTCGTGGCCTCAAGATACTAACTTGTGGCCTCAAGATAAGCTAACTCGTGGCCTCAAGATACTAACTCGTGGCCTCAAGATAAGCTAACTCGTGGCCTCAAGATAAGCTAACTCGTGGCCTCAAGATAAGCTAACTCGTGGCCTCAAGATAAGCTAACTCGTGGCCTCAAGATAAGCTAACTCGTGGCCTCAAGATAAGCTAACTCGTGGCCTCAAGATAAGCTAACTCGTGGCCTCAAGATACTAACTCGTGGCCTCAAGATAAGTTAAGTTGTGGTCTCAAGATAAGCTAACTCGTGGCCTCAAGATAAGCTAACTCGTGGCCTCAAGATAAGCTAACTCGTGGCCTCAAGATAAGTTAAGTCGTGGCCTCAAGATAAGCTAACTCGTGGCCTCAAGATAAGCTAACTCGTGGCCTCAAGATACTAACTCGTGGCCTCAAGATAAGTTAAGTCGTGGCCTCAAGATAAGCTAACTCGTGGCCTCAAGATAAGCTAACTCGTGGCCTCAAGATAAGCTAACTCATGGCCTCAAGATAGTGAAGTGTCTGACACATGGTCATGGACCCTTTGTTATTAAACTGGACCCTGTACTGTAGTGCAATGTAATACTTCACATTCTGTGCAATATTATCTGTTTTAATATTCAGTGTAATAGAATTTGCTGCAGTTCTGTTTCTATTTATTTACTAGTACTGTTCATCACAATCAATTCAATTCTGTTAATACAGTAATATAAATCTTGTATGCTGCATTTCCATAGTCCTTTATAATTCTTCTTCATATTTTATAGCATATTTTTATACTTTTTACATGTATATAGGCTACTAGTTTATTTACCAACTTCTATTATTATTTATATTCCTTTAAATGTCTTGATGTGGACATCAACTGTGACACAAGAATTGTCCCCCGGGTTATCAATATCAATAAAGATCAAAGTATTTCTGATTCTGATTTTAAGATAGCCTGTAGTAGTGTGCAGACTGGTTCATTAATTATTGAAGTGTTTCACATTTTGGAAAAGCATGTCTGTGTAGCCTACGATAAAACGTCAGCAGAGGGCGTTCTAGGCATAGGTCACGGTACCTCCGTCTGGCTGTATGTATTTATGTGTATTTCCCGGTATTGATGGCAAGGAGTTGCGGGATGAGAATGCGTTAGATGATCATATGAATAATTAGCATAACAAGTTAAGCCGGCTAATTCAACATTAATGGCTATCAAGTCCGATAAAATTTGTAACATTAGTAACAGAGACTAAGATAGCAGTGACTTGATAGCCATTAACATTGAATTAGCCTGCTTAACTTGTTATTCTAATCGTTAATGCTTCCAGCTCGAACACCTATAAGAGATCGCTAACACATGTGACCAACTGGGCGCGTTCCACAATGGATGCGGTTGTGAAAGTAAGCAACGAGATAGAGAAAACATTTAAAATGAAAGAAATAATGAGTATTGTATTCTTTGATATTGAAAAAGCTTATGATTCCATGTGGAGGGAGGGGTTACTAATTAAAATGAATAAAATGGGAATTAGAGGTAAGTTATATAACTGGGTATTAGAATTTCTGTCAGAAAGAAGATTTAGAGTCAAAGTGGGATCAGACGTATCTGAGGAATTTGAAATTGTTAATGGAATTCCACAAGGCAGTGTTATTAGTCCAGTTTTATTTAATGTTATGATCAATGATATTTTTATGAATCTAGATAGAAGGATTGGGTCAGCTCTGTATGCAGATGATGGGGCCATATGGGTAAGAGGACGAGATGCCATAAGGGTGAGAAGTAAAATCAAGGAAGCAATAGGAAAGGTAGAACAATGGTCGTATAATTGGGGATTTAAGCTTTCTACAAGTAAGTCTTGTCATATGATATTTACCAGGAAGAAAGGGATAGATAAACAGAAGCTACAGTTATATGGCCACAATATGGAAACAGTAGATCATTTTAAATATCTTGGTATTTGGTTAGATCAAAAGGGAACATGGAAAATACACATTGAAAAGGTGGAATCAAAATGCAAGAAAGTCATAAATTTAATGAGAGCGGTAGTGGGGAAAGATTGGGGAGCAAATAAACAATCATTAATGTATATTTATAGGGCTCTAATGAGGTCAACAATAGATTATGGATGTTATGTTTATGGAGCAACAGCTAAAACCCATTTATTGAAGTTAGATAATAAAGCATTGAGGATCTGTGCAGGTGTAATGAGATCAACACCAATTAAAGCAATACAGGTTAGGAGAAGTGCCCTCAGACCTGAGAAGAGATAAAATCATGCTTACATACTGGAGTCGCTTAAGTGGATGTGGGTTTGAAAACCATGCTAAGAGCATTATTCAGGAATGTTGGGAGTATAGTTCTTTTAAAGGTAATGGTTTGGATGGGTAATAAAGACTAAATCAGAGGAATATAGAGTAAATAATATATGGTTTAACTCCCCTACACCTATCAGTAATATCCCTATTTGGTTATTTCCAAGAACTGAGATAGACTTAAATATATTGGAATTAAAAAATGAATGGGAAGAGAGTAGGAAAGGACATTTGGCAAGTCAGTACATAAGGAACAAATATTACAGTTATTTAGATATGTATACAGACGGATCTAAAGATGAAGAGGACAAGGTAGGAATAGGAATATATATACCAACAATGAATATAAGCATTGGGAAAAGATTACCCGATCAGGCATCAGTGTACACGGCAGAGATGATGGCGATTATTGTAGGACTGCAGTGGGTTGAGGAAGTAAAACCAGACAGAGTGGTGTGTTGTGTTGACTCTGTAGCAGCTCTTTATAGTATTCAAAATATGAAATCTAATAGAGAAGATCTAATGCTAGAAATTCAACAAAGTTTATTTAGATTACAGAGACTACGGATAGATGTGAGATTCTGCTGGGTACCTGCCCACACAGGTGTACAAGGGAATGAGGGAGCAGACAATATAGCAAAAAAATCAACTAAGATGAACAATGTCATAAATATACCTCTTGGAAAAGGAGAAGCTAAGGCGATAATTAAAAAAGAAATGTTAAAGAAATGGCAGGATAGGTGGGATGTGGATAAAAGTGGAAGGAAATATTACAGCTTGCAAAAATCTATTAATGCTCAGGGTGTGAATAGAAGTAACAGAAGAGAGGAGAGTGTTTTAACCAGGCTAAGGTTTGATCACACAGGGTTAAATAAAACACTGTTTTTAATGGGCAAAAGTCCATCAGATGAATGTTTGTAATGTAGGTCCAAGGAAGATGTAGAACATGTATTGCTATATTGTAAGAAATATAGAGATGAGAGGATGAGGCTAAAACAAAAGATAAGTCAGACAGGAAGGAAGTGGAACCTTGAAGGTTTATTAGGCACAACAGGAGATGGGGTAAAGGATACACAGAAAGCAGTTATACAATATCTAAAAAAATATAGGGATATACAATAGGATATAGAATTTTTTTTATTTTATTTTTTTATTATTATTATTTTTTTATTTTTTTTATTTGATATAAAGTAGTACCAATGGATATAGCTCATGTTACATACTCTGATACAGTAGGTGGCGGTATGCACCTTTAAAAGTCATGGTTGCAATCTGCCAAAAAATGAAAAGAAGAAGAAGAAGAAGACCAACTGGGCGGCAACGTCATCCGAATGCAAAGAATTATGGGTATGTTTGGCCAGTTAACAACATCGTCTGGCATAGCAGGCTAGTGTTCTGCCATGAAAATAATGAAAAATTAGCGTGAAAACTGAATATAATCCTACAAAATGCAGCGGGCTAAAGAAAACATTGTCGAAGCATACCGCCTAAAACTAACTCCTAATGCAAAGATGAGATATGACGAGAAAATAAAGAGAATCAAAGGACTCGATCCTTACGAGCAGAGCGTCTGGTCAAGGTAACACCCTCCAGCCCAAAAGAAGGGCATGTGAAAAGGCTGTGTTGTGGTGCTTTTGCAGACAGCCTGAAGAGCTTGATGACATGTTTGCTTGCGATAATCAGAACTGTCCTATACAACATACAATAATTTAGACTGCGTGGGACTCAGCAGCGCACCAGCCAGAGAAGAGTCATGTGTCTGTGACTTATCCACAACCTACCTCATACATTTTCAGTTTCTCATCATTTTTTTTCGACTCTTTATAAATGTAAATGTATTCATCTAAATGTATTTACATGTTAAATATGTAAAGAAACTGAAGTTGGTTGTTACTACTATTTAAGTTATGTAATTGTGTTTGCAACCAAAAAACACTGATTTTGCACAATTCTTCCTTAATAAAGATAAAGGAGGCAGAATTACATTCAATCTTTGAGTATTTTATTTACAGACATGGCTAAAAAAAACATTACATGTGAGAAGAGACATTACAAAATCTTTTTTTAGGAAACAAAAAAAAAACATTTTACATATTAGATGTGAGCATGGTGTATAATTCTAACATGACACCTTCACAACAATACTTGGACACATTGGTCACAAGTGTCCGGCGATGGGAGTGGGTTCTCAGGATCTTCCATCTCAGGTGCAGGTGTAATGTCTGACAGTAACAATATAAAGAAATCGTGTCATATCACAACCTCTATTCCTAAGGATTCCAGATTATCTATACACAGGGGGCAACATACACTACCGTTCAAAAGTTTGGGGTTAGTAAGATTTTTTAATGTTTTTAAAAGAAGCATCTTCTGCTCACCAAGGCTGTATTTATTTGATAAAAAAATAAAATAATAATAATAAACAGTAATATTGTGAAATATTATGACAATTTAAAATGACTTCTCTATTTTAATATATTTTAAACTAATTTATTCCTGTAATCAAAGCAGGATCACACTCCAACATTTCATAGGCAGGTTAGACTGCAAACACAGTCACCAAATAAATTGCAATGTAGCCTAGATGTACAACATTTAAAACTGATTAACGTTACGCTTTAATACACTGGTAACTTAAGTTCATTTTCTAGCCATGTCATGCTAGTTAACAGTTAACATTTACAGAGAGTTATGGTAACTTACATTTGTGAAAATGCTTTGAACACCATCATGTGTGTGGTGGAGTGTTATCGAAGTTGTAAGCTTGGCCTCCTTACCGCCAAGTAGCCCAGAGTGCAGTCAGAAGCACGCGGTAATGGTCAGAAATTCAGCGAGAGTGGGATCAACAGAACCCCACTGTTCGGATAAATATACACAATAAAAAGGTGATACAAAATTTAATACCTTGGAAAATTACATTTAAGACACTTTAAGTACCTTTATTTTCTCTAAATTGATTTATAAACTTTTAATACTTTTTAAGAACCTGTGGACAAAAATTCAGGGTGGAGGTATACTGAGAGAAAAAGACATTGACTCTAAAATAAAAGTTAATTACTTGAATTGTTTGACTTTTTGTTTTGACTATTGTTTTTTTCTGCTGTAAAGATTGGCATTTTAACACGGGGAGTCTATGGGACTGACTCCCCTTTGCAGCCAGCCTCTAGCGGCCAGTTGACGAATTGCAGTGTAACTCACTTCCGTACGGGCTTCAGGAGAGAGAGCGGGAGGATGCCGCTTGAAACCCGGCTCTCTATGCGTGCTTTGAAATGATTGTGCGCAGAGACCAGCACACTAGCTCCAAATATAATAAATAAATAAGCAAGACTTAGAAACAGGTGCAAATGATCAACTACGATCCATTTCAACCCTACAAGCGAGTGAATCAGAATCAGAATGAGCTTTATTGCCAGGTATGTTTACACATACCTGGAATTTGTTTTCGTGACAGAAGCTTCTGCAGTGCAACAGAATGACAGCGACAGAATAAAAAACACATAATAAAAGAATAAAAAATACAAATAAGTAGGTAAGGAATAACAATATACAAATTGAAAATTGCAGGTATATTACAATAGGCAGTTTTGTATGTACAGGTATGTGCAAATTTGAAGTATAAACTAAGTATGTGTGTTAAATAAGTGTATGTGTGTATAAATAGTGTATAAATAGTGTTGTGTGTTATTATCAAGTGTGCATTAGATGGATTGCCTCGGGGAAGAAATTGTTCCGATGTCTGGTCATTCTGGTGCTCAGTGCTCTGTAGCATCAACCAGATGGCAACAGTTCAAAGAAGGGGTGTGATGGATGTGAGGGGGCCAGAGTGATTTTACCAGCCCTTTTTAATTACTCTGGATAAGTACAGTTCTTGAATAGAACGGAAGGTTGTATCAATGATTCGCTCAGCAGTCCAGACTGACCTCTGTAGTCTTCTTAGGTCAGATTTAGAAGCTGAGCTGAATCAGTGCAGAGGACGGATTCAATGATGGCAGAGTAGAACGGTTTCAGCAGCTCTTGTGGTAGTGAACAACACTAATCAAGTTCGGAAATTTGTATCACTATTCAAGATAGCCTGTCAAGCAGGACAGTACAATTTGGAAGTCTTACTGGATAAAACAATAGCCAGGACGTCAGGTTAGCAATTTTTCAAGCCCTGACACACACACACACACACACACACACTCATACTAGTGTACATACATACATACACACTAGTGGTGTAATGCTATGGCACAAAGAGCACTCAGTTCAAAAGCTGTCACTCATCTTAGTTTATAGCGATCTCACAAAGAACGTTATTAGCATTAAATTTCTCTATGCTGCACAACAAATCTCTTATTTACATTTAAATCTCTCTAGCGGTTAATAAACAGAACTGCTTGCGTCTTGCGGAAGAACATCGTAGCTGGAACTACTTCTCTCTGTTTATGTCTATGAAGAATCACAAAGGTACTGGGTTACTCCGCCGCGGTACCCCCGAAGCAATCTAAAATAGTCTGAATATAAACACTTATTATAGGTGCACCCTAGTGATTCAGGACAAGCTAAAAACACGGTTTGGCAAACGGATTCATGGCGTACTAGCTTATTATATACATTTTTCTACATTTTGAACACAAACAAAGTTCCGGACCGCAGCTCTGATTGGTTGTTTCTTACCGGGATTGGATGAACTTCTGCAAATGGCAATAGGACCACTGGGAGGAGCCAGAGGAGCTTGATTTTTTCACAGATTATCTGTCTCATATTCTACTGTCAGGACATAATGACAGGTTTAACAAATATATAAAAAATATATTTTTTACAAAAGTTACCTACTGCAGCTTTAAATTGAGGGGTTTTTTTTTATTTCGTTTGAGGGGGCTTGGCCGTAGAACCGGGCCTGCTGCCAACTGTCAATGACAAGAAGCAATATAGCAAATAATTAATTTTTAGAATTTTTTGTTGTGACTGATTAACATCATTTAGACTAGAAAATAAATTCTTATTTGGTTACTGGTATTTTCAAACAGTTTTCACAATATGAAATATGAATATCTAATGTCGAGACAAAGTTGTAATTTAATGGAGTGCACTTTTAGTTCACAACTCTCATTCAGTTTATGGCTGAGCTATTGCTTCTTTCTCAATGATTTTCTGGATCTCGTCTGCTGTTCTTCTTTCATTCATGTGATGAAGAGTTTTGATGAGAGCTGGGTAAGCTCCATGTAAACCTTGTCTCTCGGACCAAGCTTGCAGAAGTCCGAAGGTCTGTTCTTTCACATCGTTATGGTGATTAAGCTCTTGCTCCTCAATATCAGTTTTGCTCATGCCACTCCGCTGGGCAACACGTTTCATTGTTTTCCAGCCCAGAACATCAGCAATTTCTGATAGGTGAGGGTTCAGGTCTAAATCTACAGAAAAAGAAGACAGCACTGATTTAAGCTTGTTATTCTGCTATTATTTGAACTGTGATCTAAGGACTTTATTTTCTCCAGAAAAGTTATATTTACAGGGGTTAAAATAAGGAATGCACTTATTTTAAAGTTTTTTTTTACCAACAAATAACTAGGTCAAGAGGTTGTAATATCACATATAACTTATTGGTAATCAAAGTGAGTGAATGAACTGAACATGAATTAAAAAAAATTGATTTGTTGAAAAAAAAAATTTCAAGGGAGGATACTGATATTTGATGTATTTAAAAACACATGCAAACATATCCAATAATTCTCACTAGCAAACATACCTTTCAGGTGAGGGTCTTCCTATAAGGGGAAACAAATATATTCATCAGTCACAAAAGATTTGAAAATGCTAAACAAAAAATTAACATGCAGTTCCACTGTAACACCACAAGGGTGATACGGAAGCTTAGAATAAGGGGAAAAAATACCTTTCGAGTAATTAAATATGGGATCTGTTTATCATTTAAATAAAGTTTGCGTGCTATCCAGAACACCACCACACCAACACCAGCCAAAAGTATGAGCGACACCACAACAGCTACAATGGTGCCTGAAATATGAAATCATATTAGTCAATTATCTGTAACGTATTTATCGTTTATACTGCATAGGCTATAGAGGACTTTTTTTTAGTTATTGCTTATACTGCGAGTACACAGAAGTGCTCTTGGAACACTAGCATTTTAACATGTACTGAAATCAGTGTTAAAGCAGCCCTTACCTGTGCTTGTGGATTGTCGATGTGTGAGATCTTTGGGTTCATTGCACACAGTGTTGTTGCTTTTTGTGCATTCTTGTTTCACTCCAAGTTCCTCACACCTGTTGGGTAAACAATAGGCAAACAGAGAGAAGACAGAATCATAAACTGAAAACCAATATACAATATACTGAGAAAATATAATAATACTTAAATTTCAAATCTTCAAGCAACTGTTAGCAAACCCCTTTTTAAATCAAATAAGCAGAAACACGGATAAAAAAAAAAAAAAAAAAAAAAAAGGAATTGCAAACATTTAGACCAGCTGTACCAGGATTACAGTTATTTAATATTGCTATGTATTGTTATGTAAACTTAAAGCACACGCATTGCTATTACTTTTCTATTTCATCTTTTTGAGAGAAGGAAAAAAAAGATAACTTATTCCAGTATCATTTCAGTGTTTTCCCCAAACTGAGTCTGCTTCAGCACAGATTGTATTTGGTTTGAATGGGAGCAACATGTGCATGCACACAGCTTTTTACAGTAAATTCCATTCTAACATTCGATGCACACAGACATATGTAATTCATTTCAGAGCGAAAAGGGATTTGGCTGACTACATACATGTCACAGGGATTGCAGCTCTTGCACAGGTCACCGTTTTTACAGTAATAATTTTCCTTGCACCAGCAGACAGTGTTGTGAAATGGTGAACATCTCTCCTTCGTTTCCATGTTTGCTATTGGAAGGAGAGAAAGCAGAAATAAGACGTTTTACAATAGTTTTGCCTATGCTTACATTTGGGCTCCAAGAAGCAAAATACTACCATCTGAAAACAGCCCCATCTCTTGCATTATTGAGATTTTGGCAAATATTTTCTAAATAAGAGTTGACTGTTTTCTGCCCATTTGTTAAAATTCATGTTTATTAGATGGTATAAAAACAAAACAAAAAAACATTGATTTGCAGAAAATCACAATTTAACTGACAAAACTAATAAGGTGTTAAGACCTACCATTGGAATCACAGACTTTACAAGGCTGACATTGGTGTTCACTGTTTGGGTGATCCAAATAGGTGCCATCCTTACACCTCTCACAATACGTTATATTTGTTTCTGTGCAGTGATTTAAGACCTGGTAGCCTGTAACACACACATTTATATACTCCATAACATCCTTTAGTTTCTTCTAAATTAAGATAATTACATAGATGTCTTAAATATTTACGAACCATGAAACCATCCATAAGGGTCAATTTGACCATTAGAAACTGACTGAAAGCTAAATAAATAAACTTTCAGTTGATGTATGGATTGTAAGGATGGGGCAATATTTGGCCGAGAAACAACTATTTGTAAATCTGGAATCTGACGGTGAGAAAAGAAAAAAAAAGAGCTTTGAAACCTTTAAAGTTGTCCAAATGATTTCTTAGCAATGCATATTACTAATCAAAAATTAAGATTTGATATATTTACGGTAGGAAATTTATACAAATATTTTAATGGAATGGAACATTGTCTTTACTAAACTTTATATTACTAAGCTGAATATTCATTTATTTATGTTTGTTTGTTAGGTAGCTACGTAATAAGATAGCCTGGTAATACTAGACTCTGCTACTTCAGTTTGCTTCGTAGACAGAGTACAATAGCGAAATGAAATTGAGCGGAAGTAGGAAGTCTGACGTAGTCAGGCTAGTAATAAGATGGATCTTCAACCAGAAAAATAAAAACCTGCTGAATGTTAACCCATCTAAACACTAACGCTACACGTTTGATGTGAAATAAGAAACGATGTCCACCTCGCTAACAATAAACACCGTGTATGTGTGAACATTAGTTCTTGCCTGTGGGACAAAGACAGCAGGTGTTTCCCTCATGCCGGTAAGTCCCGAGCTCACAGACGCCGCGTCTCGCGCGCCGGGGACTACCTTCTGTCAGTCCCACAATTAACACCTGAAAAACACGGGAAGAAAAACTGCACTTAACAGATGAAATATGAAATTAAAGTAACGTTTTCTAGTTGAAATTCTTTTCAAGCATACTTTCTGAAACACAAGATGGTGTAACCGCAATCTAAGACAAAACGAAATCGAAAGATAAACTTAAAGTACAAGAAATGTTTAACGTTAGTATGTTTGTACTACACTATTTTACACTAAATTGTATTCAATTATTTTTTAAATAGCAATCAACAAATATTGTACAAACCAATTCCATACATTTCTGTGTTCCTCTAGTGATTTGATTGTCGATGGAGGGGGCTTTTTGACAGTATATACAGTGAACAGTATTATATACCATAAAAACTGAATATTGTTTAAAGTTTTACTTACCGCATAGACCAGAAATACGAGATTGGAGAAATTCATGTCTTTAAGAGTAAACGGCACAAAGAAACAACGTTTCTAGTAGTAACGTTTGTGATAAATTCTCCCAAACCTCCAAGTTACATTATCAACAACGTTTTGAAACGAAAGTGACGTTAGAGGGAGTGTCTTATGCGCGAGCTAATTGTTCTTTTGAGCCGAATCCTATACATCTGTTTTTATCAAAACCGCTCAATCATGGTCCGAACCGTTCTCGAGAATATAATAAGTCGCATACTCATTGAACGAAGTAAATGTTAGTTGGTTTTAGCGAGTAACAGTTATTGTATAGCTCCCCAAGAGCACGTAATAACGGTATGATGTAAATGAATCAAACGAACCGGTTCACTAAATCGAACTGATCGAAAGAACCGATTAGAGGTAAAATTGCGGACTTTCCTCTGTAGGGAATCCCCGTTGTTGGGCTATATTTACATTACAGATCGTTCTTACGGCAAACATGTGTAGACTAAAATGATCTTTAAAATCCATTATTTTCAAGCTTTAGCATCTAACATACTTAACTTGGAAACTTGCCATTTTATCAAACAGTTAAGATGTAGCTTTCTGAGGCTTGTACCCATAGACAGTAAATTGCAATGGAACTACCCCAACGGAATTAATTTATTCACAGAAATGTGAAGCACTGTTAAATATATTGAAATAAAGGCTGAAAATTATGGAAGCATATGGGTAGCATTATTCAATTTGGG
The DNA here is from genome assembly GCF_003368295.1 of Carassius auratus. Classification (NCBI taxonomy): domain Eukaryota; kingdom Metazoa; phylum Chordata; class Actinopteri; order Cypriniformes; family Cyprinidae; genus Carassius; species Carassius auratus. The sequence continues at coordinate 18,883,202 of NC_039259.1, read as the reverse complement.
ATGTAATATGCAAAATGACAATGCAATATGTAAAATGGCAATGCATTTCTGTATTTACATTTACATTTTCCAATACATTTGTGCAACGTTTGGTGCAAAATGAAAATGAAAATTAAATTACATAAATTTGCCATTTCCTACACCAGTTTTAATATGTAAAATGAATATTAATTTTAACGCTTTATAAGTTGCAAAATTAAAATGAAAATGTATTACAGAAATGATTAGATATGTCTAACATGTTAAAGCAAAAACTGTGGCAAAATGATCATTTAAATGCTATTTTTCTTAATTGCATTAACACTCACGGGGACGGGGACACGTGATCGGCTCGGAATGGATTTTCAATGTGCACTTTGAGTTTTGCTACATTCATTGCGGGACACCGAATGAAAATACAATCGTAAGTGTCTTGACAGTGAGTGTTAATGCAATTATGAAAAATAGCATTTAAATGATCATTTTGCCACAGTTTTTGCTTTAACATGTTAGACATATCTAATCATTTCTGTAATACATTTTCATTTTAATTTTGCAACTTATAAAGCGTTAAAATTAATATTCATTTTACATTTTAAAACTGGTGTAGTAAATGGCAAATGAAAATTATGTAATTTAATTTTCATTTTCATTTTGCACCAAACGTTGCAAAAATGTATTGGAAAATGTAAATGTAAATACAGAAATGCATTGCCATTTTACATATTGCATTGTCATTTTGCATATTACATCCCAAATTGAATAATGCTACCCATATGCTTCCATAGAAAATAGCATTTCACATTTAAATGCTATAGTTGATATTATATTCACGTCCTGATATCGCTGAGTTAGATGTGTTCCTAGGTAAACATATTTTGTTGACCCTGGAACAACATTTTACTCAAAAAATTTAGTCTTGACCATATCCCCACACCTAAACCTAACCTTAACCATGAGTAATCCCTAAAATCAGAGGAAATGATGGATGAATGACACTGATGTACAAGCACCTAATAGTGATTGTAAGCTTAAACTTCACAAAATCTATAAACTTGTTCTTCAAATCTGATTGGTTAATCACAATGTTGTTCCAGGGTCAACAAGGATGTTGTCCCAACATGTCTCACTTGGTAAAATCAGGTTCTGCTTCATGTCTCATGAGATGTATTTTTAATCAATGTGTATATATAAAGTAGTCAACATTTGAAGTGGTTCAAAACCTTTCATCAGTTGTCCTAAAACCAAAACAATACCCATTCGCATCTTATGACAACTTCGATTATTTTTTTTTGATCCACTTCAAATGTTGACTATACTATACATATATATATAGGCTACTGACCTAAAACAATGTTTTGCATTCTCATTAAATTTAGGCCAACTATTCAGTTTAATAATATTATCAAGTTTAGGGACAAGTTTCAGATTTTACGTACCATTTATGTAAATGCTTTGACGTGTTTGATGGGCGCGTGCGTTGAACATTCGAGGCACATTTAAACTGGAGTGGAGGAAGTTGAAACCGGGCAGCAACTCAGCTGCCAGCAGCACAACTCTCCGTCTCTCACCGTTATTACTGCTTTTAGGTTATTTTTATTTCCTAAAATTACACTAATACATATAGTTTGTTCCTGACAATTTCTTACATGTAATTGACATGCTTCAGTTGACTATTTTGTAGTGTAGAAGCTATAAATTGAATACGCCATCTTATTTAGGGCAGAAGGAGCCCTCCACAAATTACAATACTTGATTTGAAGCAGTAAACGTAGTTTATCAAATAACACAATTTTATTATTCACAAATAACAAAATTAAAACTCCAATAAAAACATTCATCAATAATAAAATCCACAGAAGTAGAAAATAGCACTCCTCCAAACTGCAAGGAGTGCTGGGCCTGCACTTAAACAATGCCTACCACCTGTAAAAGACAGAAAAAAGACCCACAGCAGACACCGCAAACAGAGTAACCTTTAAAAATCACAATTTCAGTGTCAACTTTCTAGGTAATACAAACCACACAGCAGTGTCATGGCACCCACATCACCTAACGTTACACCACGGGACGTTAAGTGTTGATGCAGGCCCGGCCCTGCACAAAATCACTACACAATGCAACACACAACAAGAGGAGAATAGCACACAAATAAAAGCAAATGACAAACAATTTAACAAATTAAAGCACTGGCTCACACTCGCACAGTAGAAAAGTGGCTAATAAGTGTTTGTTTGCCTCGCTTCCCAGACTGTAAAACAAGTCAGCCTAAAAGAAGAAAAGGTCAAAGGGATCACATACGAATATAATTGTGCACTCAAATTGCAACCATTCAACACAAACAATTTTACACAGCTTACATCTACACATATTAATAAGAAAGGATTAAAAAAAACTGCATGTCGAGCACAAGGATTAAGAGGCCGCATGTCGACAATGTCGAGCACAACTTCAAAAACAGGCCAATCTCACTATGTCGTGTCTACAACAGCTATTTGTGTATTCTTGGCTACATGATTAATCACATGAGAACACAATTTACCTTACAGAAATGGTTCAGTGTCATCAGGAAAAGTCCTTTGGCATCACAATCGTGAACTAGAGGCTAACTGTAAAAGGTAAGCTAGCTATAGACTTGAGCTTTTATTTATGAAAGTTTGGGATCACATATTTTGAGTAGATGAGTGGTTTTGATAGTTTTGTAAATGTTTTGCTGGTAATTGTCAGTGGATGAATTGAAATAAGATAATTATTTTAACCAAAAATATATACTGTACGGACTTACATGGACTAAAATGGGCTGAAACTATAACAAACACCTTCTTTCATTTACATTTGATAAAAAAATGAATAATTGTACTGTGATTTCAAGAGCATCAGAGAAAAAAAAATTCTAATGGGATCTGCTGAAAGAAATAGGAGACACAGATGATCTGAGAAAGCTTTTAATAACTTCTTACGTATTTTTAACAATATATATAATAAATATCATCATGCATCTTAAAAATCTAAAATGTAAATTCTATTGTTTATTTTTAATAAACCTGACATTGTATACTGCGAATTGTTTAGACATGTGACAAATTGTTTGTTTCTATATTCTTCCATACTGATGGCCGTGCAGCCGAGTTGGAATGGACCTCTTGTCGAAGAACATCTCCAAGGAACAATGAAACACACAGCATCTCCACAATGGCGACATCCGCAGCAACACTATAGCGAAAGTCAAAGTTACGCCTACTTTCTTTGCATGAACATCTGGTTGGTGTTATGCAAATATTGCTAGAATGAGCCATTTAGGTAGGTCTGGTTGACTCTCAACTTTGGTAAAGAATGTCTCTTTGGATTTGAGAAATTAGTCTTTGGAACTTTACAGATCTTCTTCATGCACCAAGAGCTTGTAACACTACATAGAAAGGAAAAAAATTAATCAGATCATACGACCCCTTTAAACTTCAAATTGACATCTGCAGGTAAAACAAAAGCAGTTTTGGTGATCATTTTCTTTTCTTTAATGCTAAAATTATACTGGAATATAATATGAGGTACTGTGACCTTCTCTAAAACAATCCACCTTCCTTTAAACCAGTATGGCAGATTCAATTTTAAGTACCTGGTAGCTACTACCAACCTTTTTCAGCATGACCTCTTGGCTGCTGTGGTCATTCTATGCAGAAACTGCATGTGAGTGAGTGCACACTCTCTGTTTGGATGTTACCACAATGTTACATAATTTTCAGAAACACACAGGAAGGTTACATTTATGGGTGTGTGTGGGGGGAAGGGGGTAATTCAATCTCTTAACAGACAGGAAGTCTGATTTTGAGACTGATGTTCTTACATAACACTGCGGCCACACACATTCTTTATAGACTGACTCCCAGCTGTGTGACCTAGTTTTTGTGATTTTCTTATTGGTTGAGCTCCTGCTGTTAATTATGGGATGTTTTACTTCTGCTTTGTTACTGGCAGAGGGCAGCAGAGGACAATCTACACACTTCTCACTGATAAATATCACTGAGGCTCATACCATATGAAGTTACAAACCTGATTCCAAATAAGTTGGGACACTGTACAAATTGTGAGTAAAAATAAATGGAATAATTTACAAATCTCATAAACTTATATTTTATTCACAATAGAATATAGATAACGCATGAAATGTTGAAAGTCATTTTGAAATATCATGCCAAATTTTGTCTCATTTTGGATTTCATGAGAGTTACACATTCCAAAAAAGTTGGCACAGGTAGCAATAAGAGGCCGGAAAAGTTAAATACATATATGGAACAGCTGGAGGACCAATTAGGTCAATTGGCAGTGTCTCGCAGAAGTCAAGATGAGCGGAGGATCACCAATTCCCCCAATGCTGTGGCGAAAATTAATAATCATACAAAGATTCAGAGAATCTGGAACAATTACTGTGCGTAAGTTGTCAAGGCTGGAAAACCATACTGGATGCCCGTGATCATCGGGCCCTTAGACGGCACTGCATCACATACAGGAATGCTACTGTAATGGAAATCACAACATGGGCTCAGGAATACTTCCAGAAAACATTGTCAGTGAACACAATCCACTGTGCCATTCGCCGTTGGTGGATAAAACTCTCTATAGCTATAAAAAAAAAAAAAAAAAAACTACACATGATCCACAAGCGCAGGTGTTTTCTCTGGACCAAGGCTAATTTAAAATGGACTGTGGCAAAGTGGAAAACTGTTCTGTGGTCCAACAAATCACAATTTGAAGTTCAGAAGCCTGCATCTCTGATGGTATGGGGTTGCATGAGTGCGTTTGGCACGGGCAGCTTACACATCTGGAAAGGCACCATCAATGCTGAAAGGTATGTCAAAGTTCTAGAACAACATATGCTCCCATCCAGATATCATCTCTTTCAGGGAAAACCTTGTATTGTCCAACATGACAATGCCAGACCACATACTGCATCAATTACAACATCATGGCTGCGTAGGAGGAGGATTCGGGTACTGAAATGGCCAGCCTGCAGTCCAGATCTTTCACCCATAGAAAACATTTGCTGCATCATGAAGAGCAAGATGGGAAAAAGAATAAGACAGTTGAGCAACTAGAAGCCTGTATTAGACAAGAATGGGACTTGAGCAACTTGTCTCCTCAGACATTTGTAGACTGTTATAAAAAGAAGAGGGGATGCCACACAGTGGTAAACATGGCCTTGTTCCAACTTTTTTTAGATGTATTGATGCCACGAAATTTCCAATCAACTTATTTTTCCCTTAATTATACATTTTCTCAGTTTAAACACTTGATATGTAATCTATGTTGTAATAAAATATTGAAATTTGAAACTTCCACATCATTGGATTTTTTTTTTTTTTTTTTTTTTTGTACAGTGTCCCAACTTTTTTGGAATCTGGTTTGTACATTTAAAGGATGATGTAACCGTTTTTGGTTCTGTGGTTCCATTAAGAACAGTTAACATCCATGTAACTTGTACAAAAATCTTCATAATGGGAAAAATTTGATAACTTAAAATTTATCACAAAAAAAAAAAAGCTGGGGATTCTTCAGGAAATTTTTTTAAGTCTGAGGATACACCAGGCAACTTTTTTTTAGCAATGTTACTTGGGAAATTTCCCATTGAGAATGATTAACACATTTCTATTCGGATATTTTTGTTGCCACAGAAACTTTCTAGAAACTTCTTATTCTCCAAACAGAGGATCTTGAGACAAGTGGAACTTTTTTAAGTGCCTGTTCTATAAATGACTCACTTTTTCAAAGTTACATCACCAGTGAATTAATAATAATTGATGATTTCTAGGCAATTATTGATTTATAAGTTTGAAACAGAATTTAAAATTAACAGCCTAAGAGTGCAAAAGAGAATTATTTTGATTATCACATCAACACACCTTTCCCTTACACAATACCAAATGGAGCACTTCTGTAGGCTATAAAACTGAAAGACTAATTGATGTCTCATATGTCCCTTTACTCATGTGTGACAACACCGAGACATGGAAACCACAAAACACACTGGTCTCGACTTTAGAGTCTTTGTCACATTTCTTGTCATTTGTCATCTGTAGGAGTGAAGAACTGTCAGGTGAAGCTTTTTCCTACATGACAAGCACTGCCAGTTTGAGAAAACTGAAAAAAAAAAGATGCATTAGAAATCTTAATTTGTAGCTTCATTGCTCCTGTGATTGGTCCAATTCTCTTTAGCTATTGGCTCTTATACATCTTTTGTGGCCTTAAAAATATAAAAGCTGGGACGACTGCACATTCACACATTATCTTTATCCCTGTGTGTGTTTTCCGTTGGGTATTAATGTGTGTGTGTGTTCATATCATGACATGTTAATGTTTCACATCAACAAAGACTGAGAAGATTTCGGTGGTTTTCATAATCTGGGGTTGACTCGAAGCCATTTCAGACCTCTTTATGATCGCCTTTGTGCACATATGAGATGTGTGACAGTAAGCCGGGTTCATGGAGAGGACACACTCCTCGGCGCTGATATGAGAAGTATTGGTGTCTGTTATCTGAGCCCCATATTAATTTGGCTGTGACGGATGTTAGCCTGGTCTAGCGTGGCCCATCGTCTCCGGGGAAAACACGCCATAATCCTCTAATCCTTTCCCCTTGGGATTCTGTCTAATCAAGCACTCTTTAAAATGAAAGAGCGCACACACACTGAATACTAAAGCCCATAAATTGCAAATTCTTGACACCCGGTATCTGCTGCAGCTCTTCTGTAAGTACAGTGCTGAGCTTTTCCTTCAGAGACTTTTAGACATCAGTTCAGTTTCTGCTTTTATACAGGTAACCTACTGGATTTAATCATAGAAACCTGAAGGGGTGGTGTTTATTTCTTGACAAGGGTGTGCTGTCCACAAACAGACAATCGCAATGTTTGAGCATGACAGACCTTAGAGGATTATTTCTGGTTCAACAAAAGTTAAGTTCAGTCAGCAGCACTTGTGGCACAATGTTGATTACCACTTGTGACTAATTTCAACTCCAATTATCCTTTTCTTTTTTTAAAAAGGCAAAAATCTGAGTTACTGACAGTGAGGTACTTGCAGTAAAAGTGAAAAGTGAACTTGCAGTATGTCAGTGTTGAATTACTAAATGTTTGAATAGTACAGGCACGAATAAACAACATCATTGTTGAAAGTTGTGGTAATAAGGAAGTAGCGATATCTTTTCTCCCGTATTGTAATATACATGCAAATTATTATGAAAAACAAAACCTCAAAGAAAAATTCTGTTTTCAGCAGAAGATCAAGTTATGACATTCCAATCAAAAACTATGGATTTACAAATAACAACATATAAATGGATAAATTATTCATAAGATTATTTAGATGCTTTTACAAAATGGGATTATTAACCTAATGTGGATTTTAAAGCTGAAATAATGCATTAAGTTCAAACAGAATTATTAAAGTCTCATTTCTGCTTTTGAATCTTTGAACATTGGCCCCATTTACTTACATTAAAAGTGCTTCACCGTAACCTCAATATTTGTTTGATAATAAACATTACGCCACAAACGCTGTTATTTGGGCTACATTTATCAAATACAGAATATTCATTTTAGGTCAACAGAAGTAATTAGGTTAATTCTGAAACTAGCCTACACTTCATGTTTTTATCTGGGACCACAGCTATATTTTGTTTAAGTCAAAGAACAAAAATAGTACAGCCGCCTTACTTCTCTCTCAGGGCTGTTTAGCTCTTTTAAAGAAATGCAGAACCTGCCCCCCAGGCCAGTTAATCACCACTTCCTGTTTCATTCTGGGCCTAATCCAAACATAGCACAGCTGTGCTCTAACTGTAAGTTTTTGCCAGATTAGTTTCATACTGTCCCACAGTGTAGATGAAGGGTTGCCATGTTGAGCAAATACTTTCCAAACAGAGAAAGAAAACGAGAAAAACGTGGCCATGCTAATGCTGCAATTAAATGAAATACTGAATGACTGATTCAAAACTAAGGGATTTCCAAACTCTAATCAAATCACACTCTTAAAATCCCCAAAACTGTGATTAAGAGGGCATAGCGGTTGCCAGATTGTCGTGGCATTGCATCAGCGACAAGTTCTAAGATGTAAACTGGAGGTGCAGCCATTCTTGGTGACTGAACCTCTTTCTGATGAAAGAAGTGGTGCTTGCCGACAGAGGAGGGCAAGCACCTCATTGGTCATTCAGGGCTGGTTGCTATGACTCCCTGTTGGGCAGCCAATTACAGTGCAGCGGAACAGTTCCCGTCCCTGCTGGTGCGAGTCTAGTTTGATGTTTTTATCAACATCAGAAGAGATATGACAGGATGCCATGAACGGACAAAGGGGAGGGTAAAACTGACCGAGAGACAAATCAAACGCAATAGGGAAGAAGACAAAGAGATGAGGAGAAGGACGGATTATATATCTATGCCCTTTCCTCTTTGTTATGAGATTAATATTTTCCTTCATGTCTATGCGCTCTAATCTAATGACAGCAGAAACCTACAGATATGTAGAGACAGCATCAGGACTGGCCTAATATATGGATAGACCAGTGATTCCCACAGTAACTGTCAAGATTTCTTTTAGCATCTTAATTAGAAGACTAAATTTTCACTACTTGCTATGAAGCACTAAGCCATCAATAGCTGCCTGAACCAACATTTGCTTCTGATACTAAAGTGTTGTGCCTAAAACCATCAGAGGGATTTGCATCATTTATGTCAATCTAAATATATCCTCATCAACCTGGAAATCTGACAGAAGTCCCTCATTTCATACATGTATAATATGAAATGCATTCTACATTCCCAACTCAAGAACGTTTAACAGCACAAACACGAAGCCAGAAGAGAGCGGGCATCCAGCAATGACCTTGTTTGAAAAGGAAGCTTCGATTTATGACTCATAAAATGACAAATAAATATTTAAGGAGAAAGAGGGAAAATGATCACTGTTTAAAATTCTGTCCAATCCCTTAAAAGCAAAAATATTTCATATTAACTAACAAATAACCAATATTTAAAATCTATGTTTTATATAGTTCAAATATTTGGGGTCAGTAAGTTTTTATTTTTCATTTTAAGAAATTAATACTTTTATTCGACAAGGATGCATAAAATTGATCAAAAGTAAAAGTAAATACTTCTACATTGCTACAAAATTACATTTCAAATAAATGCTGTTCTTTTGAACCTTGTTCATCAAAAAACAAACAAAAAACATGATATTAAGCAACACAACGGTTTTCAACCTGATAATAAAAATGTTTTCTGAAGGATCATGAGATGACACGGAAGACTGGAATAATGGCTGCAGAAAATGTAGCTTCGCCCTAACAGGACCAAACTACTACATAAAAATATATTAACATAGAAAATAGTTATTTTAATCAGTAATATTAAACATTATTTCTGTTTTACTGTATTTTTGATCAAATAAATGCAGACTTGGTGAGTGTAAATTTCAAAAACATTAAAAAACGTCTTACCAACCCCCTAATTATAGTGTACTTTAATCACTGAAAAAAAAAAATATATATTTTAAATACGGACACAGAAATAACATTATAATGGACAATATGAAAACAAATGTTATTTTCAGTAAATAAAATGAACATCTAAGTACTGTTAACGTTTTAAGGCTCAACTTGTTAAAGGCTCAGCTAACAGTGTAAAATAAAGGAAATCAGCATTAAAACGAAATATAACACTGATAAACTAAGATCAATAAATATCAGCCAATATGGTGTCTATACTCCATGTACGTATGTGTGTTTGAGTGTGTGTGTGTGTGCATATATATATATATATATATATATATATATATATATATATATATATATATATATATATATATATATATATATATATATATATATATAGTGCAATACAAACAATCACAGCTTGATGTCTTGATTTACCGATTTACCTTTGTGAACTGATCTCAGACGACCGTTTAAGAGAGTTCTGACACTTCTGTTTTAATAAAAACACATATAGCATTTATTAAACATGGACACTGACTCCAATGACATCATGCACACCAATTTGTCCTTTAAATGTTGAGTGTTAACATTATTGCAAACACTGGTTCCCTGCGCTTTCATGTATTATATTTTTTATTATCTTAGGATAAAAAAACAAAAAAAAACAACGACAATTACATGGGATGTCGTGTTTTTCTGCATAATTTATCGTTATACACAGTGGGGTGGGGGCGGGGGAGCTTGTGAGGCTAGGAAAAGGGACGCTGGCACACCGTAGCCTTTGTACAACAGCCTGAAAGACTACGCAACACCAGCACACACCGCGCAGGAAGGGGTCAAAGGTCTTAGCGCCTGCGGACAGCACGAGAAGCATTCACAGTAAGGAAGGGAAGAGCGAGGGAGAGGGGGAGAGGGTGATTGCAGCACTGGCCTGGGTCAAGACGGGGAGAAGGAGAGATGTGTGGTCTGCTCTACCTCTCCTCCCCTCCCCTCTCCTCTCCTCGCCTGATTGCCTAGGTTTTTAACGTCTTTGACACAAAAAAGGGATTTTATATACACAGAATAGCTACAGGACCCTCCCTCCCACCTCAGGCAATGGTGTTGTTATCCACACATGAAATTCAGCCATCAAAATGAAGTAAAATAACATATTGGTCAGGATATTTTCTTCGTTCGTGATCAATGGCGATCGACAGGACTGTCCTCGAGCTGTTGGAGGGGGAGGGGAGGAAGGGTCCTTTTCTCTTCAGTTTATTTTCAAGTTTACTCCTTTTTTTTATTTCACTGGTGTTGGTTGGTTTTTCTTGTTTTTGTCCGGCATGTATTTGTTTGTGTATGTGTGTGTGTGTTTAGATGCCAAAAAGTGTTCAGACTTTTGTAATCTGTGCGTGCTGTTCCTCATCAAAAGGTTCGTTTTCTGGGTCGGAATCAGTGGTGTCTGAATAGCGGTAGTGATCAGGTTCATTATCACTCACATCCGGAGTGACAGAAGTTGAAGTGCTCGCTTCTGAGTTTGAGGGCTCCTCCACGGTCTTGGTGAAGTACAGCTTCACCTGACGGAGACAAAAGACAGAGGGTTGCATAAATATGAGTGCTTTGCAGAGCACAAAATTAAACAGATTCTTAATACATGAGTCAGCATTTTTTTTTTTTTTTTACACACTGCTGTTCAGTAAGATTTATGTTTGTTTTTTTTTAAAGAAGTTTCTTCTGCTCTTCAAGGCAGATCAAAAATGCAGAATGCTTTATAATATATTGCTGTGAAGCATAATCAGAAATCATTAGAATATGCCGATTATTTATAATCAGTGTTGGAAACAGTTGTGCTGCTTAATATTTTACAGACAGAACCATAATTACATATTTTCAGGATCCTTGGATAGAAAGTAAAAATAAAAATAGTCTTAACTGTTACTTTATCAATTTAATACAGCCTTGCTACTAAAATATAATTTTTCTATAAAGTGTTATTGACCCCAAACCTTTGACACCATCAAATCTTAGTAGTGTGTGTGTTTGTATACATACATACATACATACATATAAATATAAAACAGTCCAGTCATTTAGAGAAAAATCCTGTGATAAAGTAATGACTTTAAGTAATGACTTTGACATCAGTCAAATACTGAAGCAGCACGATTTAAATCAAAAACGTATTCAATTACATTGACAAACATTGGGATTTGAAACGTGATTTTAACATTCCAAAACCCCATACTGCTGAGGTCTCATATTGCTGCAATATTCAAGCAATCGTCTCCAAATTAAATCATGTGTTCCTGCCAGTAAAACCAGTTATTAACTTATTCATAAATATATAGAATATTCAAAAAGTACAATACAATAGTAATCTCTGAACCCTTATTTTGGCAGAAATCTAAAGGAACAACTTTGAGTTTGTCAACATTTTAATATGCCTTTCATTCAAAACCTGTTGTCATTTCACTTTCGGAGACTTGGTTTCACATTATTAGATTTGTTTAACCTGTAGCCACCAAATATGTTTGAAATTATGCAAATGTAGAAATAATAATAACAGTGAACCTGGAGTATGTTTGCTTTATAGAGTCATCAAGCTTCAGTGTTGAATGGTGTGCCCTCACCTTGAAGTTGGGTGAGAAGTATCGGTTAGCTTTGTCCTTATTGGCCTTATCCAAGTCGTTCTTCGTTAAGGTCAGAATCAAGTAGTCTTTATCTCCCTCCGCTACTCCTGCTCGCTCTCCTCCCCATTCTGCTCCCTTTTCTCTTTCAAGTCCTCCCGCTGCAATCCCTCTCTCCTTCTCTCTCTCCCTCTCGGCCAGAGAGCTCTGAGAGGAGAGGCTGTCCACATCGTTGACCACCAACCCATTCTCTACTTTCTCCCCAGCTTCCTCGGGACCCGGGATGAAGAACGTGTTTATCCAGAAATGGAACATTTTATCCTGCGAACGCACATTACGTTTACATTTGGGAATCGGGTGGCCATAAATGGCAAGTGTTTACAAACACAAATACACATTCCAACAACTGCACTTATAAACACATTTATATAAAGCCAAAAAACAAACACGCACAGGACAGGCATGCTCTTTTGGGAGAGGAAAAAATTTAAACGAGTAAGCAAACATATTCAGAACACACGCCAAAAGACGTAGTAGATGCTAAAGCAAAGATGTAAAACAATAGAAAAACTAGCAAAAGGCAACACCTCCCTGCAGTCTTGACAACGGGGTCAAGATCCTGTAGGTCAAAGTTCACATGATAACCTACCTTCTTCATCATCTTGCTCTGTTTGTGGAAGAATTCCACTTTGATGTCGCCACAGACCGGAAGAGGCTGAGGGAACTCAAAGATCATGTGCTTCTCTTCCCTCCGTGTGTGGGCTGGGTTTGACGTGTGGATCTTTACCTTCAACTGATACACAACGAACTGAGGGTCTGTTTGATGGAAGAGAGATGGAGAGAGTGAGAAAGGGAGGGAGGGAGACAGACAGGGAGGAAGAAGAGAACGGTGGGAATAAATTTAAAAGGAGAAAAAGAAAAGAAAAGGTAAGCCAAAGCATTGTATTGAGCAAAGAGGAAATAAAGTAAGGTGTTAATTATCAAGGAGCCCACAGGGAGTGAAATAACTCCACTCCCGGCTCTGACATCATCAGTCAAGGCAATGTCAGTGATCAGGAACGGGCCTGATGCAAAGGAAGAGATGCATCAAAGAACAAGCACCCAGCCGCCCAACCCCTGCATGCACCCAGCACAGTCAGCATGTAACACCGGGAGGTTCTTCTTTTAAACAAGAACACTATGACAGTACGTCGTCAACCCATAGATTTTCCCATATATTTATAGAAAAAAAAAAAAAAAAAAAAGAGAAAGCATGCAATTATTAAGTATTAAGACTTTCAAAGTAAAAAAAATAAAAAATTATATATCCAATGAATATTTAATTTGAACTATTCATTAAAGAAAAAATATTTTTTATCTTAGTTTCCACAAAAATATTAAGCAGAACAATTGTTTTTAACATAAGATAAGCATTTTTTAAATTTTATTTTATTCCTGTAATGGGGAAGCTGAGTTTTCAGCAACCATTACTACAGAATAAAATAAAATTCAAAAAATTTTCCAAAAAGAAAAAAAGTTATCCGAAAAGTTGTAATATTTCATAATATTTCTGTTTTTACTGTATTGTTGATCAAATAAATGCATCCTTGGTGAGTGTCTACTTTTAAAAGCACGTTTTAGCACCCACAAACATTTAACTAGTTAAACTAACCAATAGTACAAAATATATATTGTACATATCAATAATATATAGCACATATAACATTTAAAAAAATGAAATAATTAGTAACAATAACAATAATTTAACCGTAAAATAGCATATTTGATACTTTAAACATGTAATTCATACCATAACATGAAATTTAGGTCATACCGCCCACTTAAATGCGCAGCATATTTATTCAGAGTAACTTGATTAATTTACAATTCGATTATTTTAATTATTAAACTGCTATTTTTTTATCTCAATGAAAGCAGAACATCTCCGAGGGTTTAAGAGCAGATCAAGTATTTAAGACTTCTTTCTACTTCATGTTTCTGGGCTCCTGCCTGAAAGAGACGAGAGCAAAGCTGTACTGAACTGTACCAAATGCAGTACAGGGCAGGACCTCTCTAACATTTGAAGACGATTCCTTTAACAGTAGTAGTAGTAAAGTAATGCCGTTTTACCCCAGTGCCAGTTGCCTTTCTTGAAGCCCTGGGGATTCACCTCACTCCTGTTTTTAACAGTACTGTCCCCTTAGAGAGAGAGAAGGAAGTTAAACACCACCACCATCAGCCTGGCCAAGAGCCCAGCTGCACCGCACTGGCCCCAGCATGACAGCCACACACACACACACACACACACAGGGTCTGGAACTCTGGAGTCTACCTTTGAATCATGGGAGTTCTGAGACTGACTCTGCACTTTTAGTTCCAATTTCGATACATGAACTTCCCAAAAATGGGAGTGATGAAGGGTGCAGTTCAGGTTGGTGTACAGCCTGGCTGTTGCGTACAGTCCCACGAACGTGAACAAAAACATGAACTAGCACTCTATGTACGAATGGGGGGATGGGAGGACAGAGGGCGCGATCTGTGATGTCACTTTACACGAGACTGTGTTGTGGGCTGCAGGAGCTGATATGTCAGAACAGAGTCCTCAAGGGAAATTTTTACAGAAAAGAAAACAGGAACAGAGAAAGACAGCGTACCCATGAGTGTTAGAGTGTTAGGGACATAGCCGAAAGATGTGGTACAGGGTTAAAATGACAAGCACCATGGCAGCTCCTTGTGAGTGTGACCACATCCCCACATGACAGCATATTCAGGTTCTTTTTATCAAATGACTCACTTTCAATACATCTCAGGCTTTCGTATGTACAACATATATACAGACATGCTTTCTTTACACACCATCATTGCAAAAAGCTGAATTGCGACACATTGTCATGTTTAAGACAAGGTTAAAGGACATTAAGACTTACTGCAGTTGCCCCCACTGAACATGGGCAGAGTCTGGAAAACCATTTTATGGAACAGGAGCGCAACGGGTTTATAATCCAGCCTGTTCTTCAGCAGGTAGCTGTAGTAAAACACATACCTGCGCTGGCTGGGAATGGTGACCCCCTGAAAAAGAAAAATGAAAATGGCTCAGTGACTTACATGGAAATACTTGGCAATGCAATCTAGCTGTGATACCTCATCTTTAATGCAAAATTATAAATAGAATGCAGAACCAAACTGTACCTTTTTATCTCTGGTCCTGACTTCCCCATAAAAGTCCAGTGCCTCTTGGGCCTCGGAGAACTTCCTGCGATGCAACAGATAGGCGCATATCATGACCCCTGTGCGGCCTTTGCCTGCCTTGCAGTGGATAGCTGCCACATGGTTCTCGTCTTCGGACAGCCAGTGGTCCAGATCCTCGCAGAAGGGCTTTATTAATTCCAACTGTGGCGGGTTATGGTCCTCGAAGGGATATTGAGCCACTAAAGTCAAAAAAAAAAAAAAAGTTACGATTCGGTACTCTGTACTAAAATCATCTTTAGAATAACATAAATAGTCTTTCAGAATAGGTCTGAGAATGAGAACGTTATGATCGAGATCACACCGGTACTGATCTCATGAAATATTGATGTTAATACTACACATATAATAACATGGTAAATAATCTGGTTAACGCTCAAACAAAGTAGGTGGCAAAAGTGGACTCTAATGCAAGTTGCCACCTGTCATGAAACATAAAAAAGACAATGATGCTGCACGTAGCTACTACTGACACACAAAACCACGTCGGAAGAGAAAGACACACTACCAACATCTGAAAAAATAAAAATCTGCTACTTTGAATGGTCACTAACTAAAACGGACATCAAACCAGTTGCTTTCTGTGTTTTTCATAAACAGCAGAACGTATTTTTAAAGGTTTCATGTAAGGAAAGACTTGACACCAAGTGTTATTGCCGGTCAGTGCTTGTAATTAACACAAAAAAACTTTACTTAACTTCCCATCAATACCAAACATCTCATTGAACAACTGAAGTAGACACTGAAATCAGTTGTATATGATCAGATATATATATTGTGGGCTATCAACTGAAAACTTAAGAAATATCTGAATCTACAAAAAATTCTGTGCTTTATCATACACAAGGCGGTTTGTTGTTGATTTGGACCACCTAAAATCTGTAGCCTGGCTATGACTTTCCACAATTAGCACTGACTCCTCCAGACTGCAAGTCTAGACAAAACTTTTTGTATTTCAGCTTTAAAAGTCAAATGGAACGATTTCATATCAGCTAAAAGAAAAGAGCTAATTTCTTTAATTCAGGTGTAATTAAAGAGAGACTCATGTCATCACTACTTTGCAGACAAAAAAACTAAAACCCTAAAAGCTCCAGTTTAGAAATTAAAATGTAATACTGTAAAATGACACTAGATGTACTCACCCCTACAATTGAATTTGGATGCATCGTAGTGTCTTTCAGCACATCTGGAAAGAAAAAGCACAGCTCTGAACACCCAATACTCTTACAATAATCACTTATATTGTGTAAGTACTCAAAAAAAACAAATACTTACAGATTATAAATTTTATAATGATTTTTATGCTTCGAATCTAAGAATCTGGAAAGAAAACAACAACACATGAGAAAGACTGAAATGACAGTATTTTCTTTTGGATACTGTGATTAATTCTAACTTGTGAAAACACTTGTCAAATATACAGTGAGAGGAACTAAAAGAGATGGGACGTTTTTCCAACTGAACTTACCGCACCACATCATCAATGTTGTTTCTGTAGACTCCCTCCAACCTTTCGGCAGGGAAGCCCATGGCAATTATGTTGGGGTATATGTCTGACATGCTTGTTAAGGAAAATAAGGTGACTGTACAACACTTTACAAGTCTTACAAATTAAACTTATACTCGCAAAGAGTAGTTCACCCAAAAGTGACAAGAAAAAAGACAAACACACAGAAACATAAACAAGCAACAATGTTGGATATTTGGACCGAGATTCCCAGAATATGTCATTACAGGGAAGGAAGAATAATTCTGTAATAATGCAGTCAGTAGTTTAGATAGCTTGTAACTTAACCAAGACTTCAAAATCCACAAGGGCAAAGCTTGTGATACAGAAGCTCAGCTGTCTGTAAAATATAAATGTCACAATCTTGTCATCATCATTACGCACTGACCTTTTAGTAAAGCGTCAGACAGTAGGCACAGGAGCGTCTGCTCTTTCTACCTACAGTGCGCAAACAAGGTCAAACTGCCTTACAATCCTTACCTACACCAAACAGGTCAAAGGTCACCAGGCCGCCACTGCGCTCAAATGCAGCTCACACTTAATCATGCAGCTTTTTGACAAGGCAAGACAATGCAGTCTCCTTACAGAGCCTCATTCGTGTCCATTTTTTCGCTTCTCACTTCCTTGCTCGCTGTGCATATGCAGGCATTTCTACTGTACGCTCTCGCTACCATGATGAGTGCAGAAGGGAGGTTCACACCTCGAACACAACACGGTGGAGAAAGAGGGAGTTCTGTTCGTTTCCTGTGGTACACTGTCAGAATAGAAAGCCAGAAGCTTTTTAATTAGATGAGTCACGCTTATTTTTAGCCCAATTCCTTTAAAAAGGTTAGCGACTCATACATCATAACTACCGTTAAAGAAATCTAAAGCACTAAAATAGCTGGTGTTCAAAACTAACATACCCTCAACAAACTACAAGAAAAAAGAAAGGAAAAGGAGGGTGAATTGTACTGTATGTGTAGAAGGTGAGTGGATTGTAAATGGAAAGGAAAATGTCAAGTCAATGGCACCTCAAAATAAGACAACGGCGAACAAAGCATTAACAAGGATTTTCAAAACACAGCGGGACAATTTAAACTCTTCTGACAACAAATTCAATAATCGTATTCCCAGTCAATCAAGGCACATTCTTCACATATAAGTAACGTGCAACACCGACAACAGAACAAGGCATCTGCACTGCATCCCTCTCTTTCATCAGCTGCTAAGAAATAGCTCAATGTCAGCCGAGCAATGTACACACACAGTCACACTGATAGGGCCAGTGGTTTTAACATGTAAACCATTTCCACCCAGAATGCTAAAACACCCTCCACCCTTCTGAACATAGCTGCATGACAGTATACTAAAATGACACTTAAACCACACACACATAAACTAAAAAAAAAATCTCAGAAATCAAGGCGAAAGTAAAGCTGTGACAAATGTAGCATAAGCAACAGAGAACGCAGTCATTTAAATAAATGTTTCTGATGAAGAGAGTGATACATAAAAAATCTGCAGCTCTGACAGCCTGTATGACATTGGACCTTTCCCAGCATGCTCAGTACGCAAGTGGTGCAGCTTTGCAAAACCAGAGGTGAGATTTACTGCAGCCGGGGAAAAAGCAATGGTGGACAACCATGACCATCACAGAGCTTACCAATGACCAGCAGGATAGATTACTCTTACACTTGTCAACTCATCCCATTTAAACATGCCTGTCTAAGAAAAACAGCAGGCCATTTACTGTCAAACACCTGACCTGCCGCACTTCCTCAAATCTACAAGGCTTAAAGCAGCAGTGATGTCAAACCGCTTGCTGGTGCAAATACTGCACAAGAACAATCACATCTGCATCATTCTTCAAATCGTGAAGGTTAGAAAGACCTCACACCTTACCTACATCCCCCTGCACTAATGGTGTTTGCAAACAAGAGCCAGATTGTTAAAAACGAAAGGCCAGATGAAAATGAGGAAGAGGTCTAAATGCTGAGAGTAAATGAAGATCTAGAATTCCTTCAACAGTCATGATGAGTTCACAATCAAAAGGGAATTTCCACCAAACTTCTGTTTTTCTTTGCATGTACATGCAAAGGAAGATTTAAACATTCCTTTTGTTTTATGGATTAATAATAAATCAATTTCTGGGCCAAGCCGTTTAATCAGCCGACATGTCCGATTCTAATTCAACTGACAGCTTTGGTAATTGTGATTAAAATTCATTAAAACTGAAACGATTTGGGAGTTCATGAGTGCGTTGATATAGGTCAACCACTATTATAGATATAATAAATAAAATGTTTTTATCTTTTGGACATCAGAGTCATTACAATAATTTATCACTTGGCCTCAGCATTTGGACTTGATGACAAAGCAGGTTACATGCTGACCTGAACACATGACTGGTTAATTACCTTTTAAATAGGCTAAAGATGCTAGATATTTTCTTGGAGCTTCTGTGGAGTCACAGGGCATCCTGGACAACTCAACTGCTCTTCAAATGCATGTTAGGAAATCAATTGATTCAAAGATTTCTAAAAATAGCCAGGTTCGAACACACTCCACACTGCATTGTCCATTAAGTTCACCGAATAGACCTCTCTCATGCATGTACATGATCAATAGTACCGTCATTAGCTAGTAGAAGATATCACGGATTTGTCAATACAAACCGATTTGTTCAATCTCATTGTTGTGCTAAGCTTATATAGAAGCTGTCGAGCACACTTATGTTCAACAAATTGACAGGGCATCACTTTATGTAAAATTGGAAGTCTGGAAAGCGACTATCTGCCATTACAGCCATGTAGCTGTCAAACCAGATGTCAGTATCCTACAACAGAGGTTAAAAAATATATTTCATTATTAAGACCGTAAGAGCGTCATGACTAAGCATTTTAAAAAGGTTTTACCTAACATATACAAAGACATTAAAAAAGGAAGCCATGTTGGGAAAGCATACATCATTCTCACAAAGCCCTGTCGTTTACCTGATATGACACACACACACACACACACACACACATATATATAACGTTATAGAACACAATACATATCTCAAAAAGATTAGAAAGTAGCTCAGACAGTAAATAGGAGTAAGGATACAAGTTAGGTCCAAATCGAACCCATCCTCTTGATATCGCCTCTTGTTCCGACTGACTATTTCTTTAATTTTAGCAGTCATTGCCATGACAGCAGTTCAAAACACTTCAGTTCTGTGTGTTAGCTCGGAATGGCTCTGCGTCTCTCTCAACCTTGAGTGTGTGTGTGTGTGTGTGTGTGTGTGTGTGGCCCGGTCGGTCCGGCGCAGCGGGCCGGATTACAGCTTCTCGCAGACGGGCCTCTATCCGTTCCGGCGCAGCAGGCCCGACTCTCTCGGTCCCGAACGCTCAGTCCTCCGAGCTGCTGAAAATGTCCTCCGATCCCGCGGCCCGGTCAAACCGGAACGCATCCGATATAACAACAACAATAGTGTGGCAGAAGTCTGTGTGTCTGGCGCGCGCGCCGTGATCAGGTCCAGAGAGAGGACCGAATCCTCTCCATCTCCGCGCGAAGAAGAAAACCCACAGGCGAGCCTTTCCCGACTAGCATCGCCCGCTAGCCACCGCTGCTAAACCCCCCTCAAAACCCTCCTAACGAATGATCATCGTCGTGGCTGGATGGCCAAGTTGGTTCCGTGAAAAATGACAAATGACCGTCTCCACCTGAACTGTGTTAGATATGCGACGGTAGCCTTTGGAGAAGCGTGACGGTGTGCGGTTTATCGGCGGGACTCATCTCTCCTCAGGTCGCTCCGCAGCTCCGCTCTCAAACTGCCATCATGGCTTCCCACGGAGGAAAAAAGAACGTAAATCCGGCACCTTTACCAGAGAGCAAAAAAAAATATCTTGCCGCCACGAGCAGAAATAGTGCTCGGACGCGTGCCGTTTAATGTTTAAAAAAGCGATACGAGCAGTTGTTTTTTAAAAAAATATATTAGAAAAATATTTACCTCAACAAAACGCTGTGTAGAAAGGAAACGAAGCGAGTTCCCAAGCGCGATGGTAATAAAACGACATTCGCGTTGAAGGGCGGAAGGATATGAATGTGAGGATGTGCGCAGTGCTTCTCCCTGTCAGAGCGGTCACGTGCGCGCACGGTGTCGGTACATTGTTTCGTTCCGTGCAGAGTGCTGCTCTCTCCCCCACACACATCCAATAGAGTGAGTAACCTATATTTTCGTAGATGATTTTACCGCACGGAGTCTGTGTGGGCCTCACGGGCCCCTGTGGCCCCTGTGATGGTACTCTGGGGGTCTACGGAGAAGATATTTAAAACATATCATTTTCTTGCATTCTCGTTGGATTTATAACTATGAACTCAATTCTAACTTTAAAACGTATGCAGTGTTCTCAACCATTTTGACACCATTGTCCACAACAGAGCCCCCATAAGGACATGGATTTAAAAAATAAATGTTTTATTCACAATTTACTGTATACACAACAAAACATGGTGTAAAATGTATTCAATTTAAAATTAATTATAAAATGTCCATGTACATAATTTTTTACATGTCTTTCTGGGTCTAGAAATAACACTTGGAATTTTTTTAATATGAATTATTTTGAGTGATCTTAAGGCCTCTTGGAAGTTTGCTGAGGCCCCCCACCCTCCCCAGCCCCTTGGTTGAAAACCACTAAATTAATGACCTGTTAAGCACACACTGCCATATGATTATTATTTATATTGTTAAGTAACGTAAAAAAAAAGGATGTAAATGTTTATTAAAAATTATTTAGAAAATAATCTACTGCTTTTATATGGACATTCAGTCAAAGGTTCTTTAAAGTACCATCTCTTTCTTACCTTTTTATAATCTGAAGAACCTTATTTCGCCACAAAGAACCTTTTGTGAAACAGAAAGGTTCTTCAGATGTTAAAGGTTCTTTATGGACCCATTTAGACATAAAGGTTCTTCTATGTGATCGTGAAGCACCTTTTTTTTAGTTTATTATGAAATAAGCTAAGCAAAAACTGAGCACTGTGAAGAATAAAGGAATTAAAAAGGTTAATTTGACGTCAAATAAGATTAAAATCAGTTTTATCTGTGTTTGTTAATATTAATGTAATGTATTAGTGCATGTCTAAATGCTGACAAAATTCAGCTTTAGCACATTAACTGAATTTTTATTGTTGAAAGGATTTTTAATGTAAATAAAGCTTAAATAAAATAAAAAATATTAGATGAAAAACCTTTAAATAAAAAATGTTGCGCTGGCACTGAACTGAAATAAGTTTACGTTGAAACACTTATTAGAAAAAAAATTCTAATTGGAAATAAATAAAAACCTAAATTAAAATAAATTAAACCTAAATAGTAATATTTAAAGAAATGTATAAAAATAAAACCAATTGAAATTAGAAATAGAGATTATAAATGTATACAAATAATACTAAAATAACACTGATATATAGACGTGGTAGTTTGAGCATGAAATAAATGATATAACATTTTTGGGGGTGAATTTTTTTTTTTTTTTGCTAGAACACCTAGGCTATGTCTACACAGTCTCCTTAATTAAACACACCCAATTTAACTTGTTAGTAATTCATGACTTAAAATATGTTGGGGGGACATGTGTTAGGAAACACTGTTAACACAAGGCAATATTTAGGGAAATGGGTGAGTATGTCCTGTCCTTAACCCAAAGTAAGTCTCCGTGCCTCCAGCAGCTTGTTTTATAGATGCTTTTTCCCTGGGAAAATCCGTGCCACACATCCTGTACATACTCACTGTAACCTTTTCAGAATTGCACAGCACTGCAACTGCAGTCAGCAGATTTAAATAGGGTTACCTAGAACATATTGGATCTAATGCTTTTATCCACACTAAGTCTAATTGGGAATCCCCTAAATCCATTTGGGAATGCCTAGGGTCTAGCGGAGCACAGTCTCAGCCCTGCTCCCTAAATCCATGCATCCATCATCTTAGGAGTTATTCACCCGTAACAGATTTTGGGACTATTCTGGGGTGCATTATGCCTACATTTGGGCCATGACCTCATATAAACTGATTTTCAAATGCCCTTTTGCTTCATACAGGAATGAAACGTTCCACAAAACAGTTTGCTTATGTACTGTACCTGTTAGCTGAAGTAATATTTGTATAATATTTGCATAGTCAGCTGTTTTTCCCCATGGTGCTCTGTGGTTTCTGTACAGTGGTGACCGACCACCAGATGGCAGTAGTGGGTCAATATTTTTTGTGGATGCGCGCAGCATAACTCAGTTATGCCATGCATCTGTAAAATGTAACTTTTGCCCTTGTTTCAGAGAACAGAAAGCAAGCTGTACATATAGTCACACACTGTGAACATCTAAAAGCAGCCATGTGGTAACAATTATGTAATCACAGTAAAAAGATTTAATTAAAAGAGATAAGATATCCAGATGGCATTATATTGCATTTGCTGTTAAACCTTTAATAAAACAGTGTTATTCATTAATAAATATTTACCCTAGCATGCTTTTCCCAGTATGGTCCCCGGATAACGGCCCCTTTTCTTGGGGTTAAAAAAAATTGTCATATGTAAACAAAATTATGATGAACTGCATTAGCAGCTGCACGGACACTGCTTTGATTTACAGATCATCAAAAGTCTGGGGTCAGTAAGTTTTTTTGTTTTTTTTTAAAGAAAATGATATTAATATTAAGCAAGATACATTCATCAAAACTGACAGAAAGTATGTTCATATTGTTACAGAAAATGTCATCAAAGAATCCTGTAAAAAGTGTCAAGTTTCCACAAAAATATTCAGCAGCACCGTTTTCAGCCTTGATAATAAGAAATGCTTCTTGAGCACCAAATCAGCATATTAAAATGATTTCTGAAGGATCGTGTGACATTGAAGACTGGAGTAATGGCTGCTTAAATTCAGCTTTGCCATCACAGCAAAAACTACATTTTAAAAATATATTAAAACAGTTACTTTAAATTGTAAAGTAATTCAAATTAATGCAGTTTGTTGTTCATTAGAGACTTAAAAATAACATTAAAAAATTCTTACCAACCCCAAACTTTTGAACAGTAGAGTAATTGCTTCATTTAGATTACAATTGATATACTTTTTCTTTTAAATGCGGACTAAAATACAAAATACATTCCTAAATACAATTTAAGACCTCATCTCTTTGGGACTGACAATCAGTTAATCAAGGCACATCAGTTTAAATTTCACAGTTGAAAAAGCATGTTCATAATTTAGTTTAAAACAATGCTGTAGTAAAATAATTCCTTCACAGGAAATCTTGACCACCTTTGCTACCAGCTGGTTGTAAGTGTGCGCCTTCATTTTTCAATGCCTTGAAGTAGTATGTATCGAGTCATTCTCATTGTGGACCACATGCGCTGTGATCTGAGGTTTTCCGTGTTGGAATGTCTTGGATGTGGTCATCACTGGTCTTTTTGTAGAGAAGTGTAATACTCTGTGAGGACCTTCCAGGCTTTAGCGGCCATGAAGCCATCAGGAGGGTTCTCTCCACTGCGGGCCAGCTTGCGCATCTTGGTCCCGGAGATGAACTCAAAATCAGCATGTCTGCATTGTTTGAAAAACAAGAGGTAAAAGCAGCCTGCTTTCCATGCTTCAGAATCACTAAGCAAGCACTTTTACATGCAAAAAATGTTTGCTTAAGTTTCCAGTTACTGGAAAAAAAACATTTACGTACATCACCGCTATTGGAATTCTTCTGAATCAGCAAATTTTAAATAGTCTGCACATACATCTCTTCATGTTAATTACTTGTGAAATACTGCTCTGCAATTCAGTCTCACCTGTCTTTGTCATAGAAGTCCATAGCCTTCTTGGTCTTATTGTATGCAGCCACTCTGAAAGGGATAATTTCCACAGAGGTGAGTCCAGGAGCCATGGATAGAACTTTAGCTCCATGAGATGGATCATACAGGTCCTGTCCTGACTCTGGATGGGGCATCCCAGCAGGATCACGACCCACAATGTAGAAATTAGAACCTGCTACCATCCTTGCACGACAGTGCCACTGGACCTGACAGACACAGGAACAAGGTTAGCCATTTAAAAACAGTAACATTGTGATATATTATAAAAAAAATAAAAAAAGAAACTATTTATATATATATTTAAATATATATTCAAGTGTTATTTATTCCTGTGATGGCAAAGATTTTCAGCAGCCATTACTCCAGGCTTTGTTTCACATGATCCTTCAGAAATGATGCTAATATGCTGATTTGGTGCTCAAAAAACATTTATTATGATTATCAGTGTTGAAAACTGCCTATTGTTTTTGTGAAAACAAAAAAGACTACAAATGTCTTTACTAGCCCTTTTGATCAATGAAATTATTAATTTATTTCAAATATATATATATATATATATATATATATATATATATATATATATATATATATATATATAAATATATATATATATATATATATATATATATATTTTTTTTTTTTTTTTTTTTTTTTTCATATGTGTTTATGAAGGACAAACATCTACATACCTCTGTAGGCCCAGCGTACATCATAGGGGAGGGAAAGATGGCCACAATGGTGGATTGTGGGTCTAGAATGCCGTCCTCCAGCACGGCCGCATGCTGTTTCATCCTCCAGTCCAGAGGCACATCATCATCTTTGGTCCAGCCACCCAAAGGATGCAAAAGCAGCACTGGCCTTCGATACCCGCGCTCCTCCAGTCGTCGACGTGTGTCGGTCATAAGCAGGGCATGGCCATTATGAACTGGGTTCCTGAGTTGAAAAGCAAACACTGCGTCTGGGAAAACAAGGGAATGGTCAGTTCAGTGGTTTAATTAGTTGTCAGATAACCATGGTGAAGTCCTGAATATTTTAAGAATATAAAGTTTCTCAAGACAGTACTAAGGACCTAAAAAGCCAGAAATCCCAGACACTCATATTGTGTATCAATTTAACAACCTCCATTTCTTATTTGACTTTATCAGATTGACACCAGCCAATGAATACTTAACATATGATAAACATGTGACTTATTTTAGGGACACCCTATATCACATGCTTTTTCAAACCAAAAAAGTGTCAGCTTTGGTTTTAATGTGGGTTATAAAGCCCAATTTTATTGTTTATTACATTTTTAACATAGTGCCCTACATGAGTGCTTTGGATTCCTTACTTTATATGGAGCCAACAGCCCTGATGCAATATCTTGCTGCCATATTTTTGCCCGCAAAGAACCTGTTTGGCAACATGATTTTACAAAATCACATTGTCACAAGTCATCCCTAGATCCAGGATGACAGTGATTTTCATTGGAGATGCATGGGTACTGAAAACCTTAAATGATTAGTTCACTTCCAGAATAACATTATCCTGATTACATACTCACCCATATGTCATCCAAGATGTTAATGTCTTTCTTTCTTCCGTTGCAAAGAAATTGAACATTTTAGGAAAACATTCTAGGATTTTTCTCTATATAATGGACTTCAGTGGTGGCCAATGGGTTGAAGGTCCAAATTGCAGTTTCAAAGTAGCTTCAAAAGGCTCTACACGATCCGAGGAATTAAGATCTTATTTTCTAAAAATTTCTTACAAATAAAAACATATACTTTTTAACCACAAATGCTCATCTTGCACTAGCTTGACCCCACACATTACATAATCATGTTGGAAAGGTCGCGTGTGTCTTAGGCGGAAGTACCAACCCAGTGTTTAAAAAGTGAACGTGCAAAAAAAAACTCAAATGAACTTCACAAAAAAAAAAGGTAAAACAATGATGTTGGATGATTTTGAAGTTTGAGAAGAAAATGATATGGAGTTTTTCACATTACTGTAACTTTTTGAACCGTAGCAGTAGCACACAGACGAAGAACTAACCATGCATGACCTTTCCAATGTGATTTATTGCAGAGCTAGTGCAAAACGAGTATTTGTGGTTTAAAAGCATATCAAAATTAGTATTTTATTTTTTTGAGAAAATGACCAATTGTTTTACTAGATAAGACCCTTATTCCTCAACGGAGATCGTGCAGACTAGGGCCCTTTGAATCTGCATTGAAACTGCAATTTGGACCTTCAACCCATTGGCCACCATTGAAGTCCACTATATATACAGAAAAATCCTGAAATTTTTTCCTCAAATTTTCAATTTCTTTCCAACTGAAGAAAGAAAGACAAGAACATCTAAATGATCAGGAATTGTTTTATTCAGGACTAATCCTTTAAAGTGTCTCCGGAAGATTACTCTTTAATCGTAGTTACTTGTTAACTCTTAACTCTCCTCTTTAACCCATTTACTTTTACCTGCTTTCATCTCTTTAAATTTCTCCTTTAGTTCCCGTGGAGTGAGACGGTACTGATCCAGCCCATCGTTCCATCTGATTCGCTCCAATACCTCTAGCTCCCCTCCTACAAGCCAATCACCGCTTTCCAAAACCATCTATTCAAGTAAACAGTTAAAGCATGTAATGTTTTGTGCATTTGTAAGTCATAATACTTTGGTTATTTGTTATACATTAATTATCAAGGCATTTGCTGAAAATGATTCATACCTTTATATAGGGGTGTTTGGGGCAGGTCGTCCCCCATTGGCGTGCACATCGCTCTTCCTTCCGATGCTCATAGAACTCTGGGTTGCGTAAGATGGCGACACGTTTTCCCTGGTACTCCAGAGCCACAGCCACACTGCCTTGTAGGCGTTCTTTAACCTCCGTTGCAACAGGAAGGACAATGGGTATTGAGAGGTTGATGGTACCACCTGTATTTAGGAATAGGTTAATCTGCATATATTATAAATCATTTCAAAGAGATTACTTGAATCACAGAAACTATTTCTTTAGAATTAATATAATTTTTTAACAATAGAAAAAAACTGCCCAAGTACCCCTTAACACATAACATAATAATATTAAGTCAATATGGATCATTAGATGTCAGTTACATTAAATGCCACTATCAATTTATATCAGAACACATTGAATGTTATTTGCTTGTATGCAGCTGCAGCTACAGCCTCCTCCCCTGATCGATGTTCCCTGACCAACCCCATTAAACCAAACAAAGCGTGCGAGTTTCACAGGAAGCCAGATCATTGCATCATTCGGTCTCCTGAAAGCAGCTCCAGCTCTGGCAACCGTTATTTTACGCATGTAACATCTTCTAAATAACAGTGCAGAGCTTAGATCAGCCTTCTGCTGCTGATTGCTGTGTCTGATTGCTGTGTGTACTGCAGAATAAAAAACGAGTAGCACTATAAAAGAAGGGAGGTGTCTGGTACGGCAACAAGAGTGTGCTTATGTGTTACCATCAAGTAGGGTGTTGAAGTGAATGACTTGTAGGTATTCTCTCTCCCTCATGAAACCCTTCAGAGGACTTGCCCAACCTTCGGCCAACACCTGCACCCACTGTAAGTCCAGCTACACACACAAATACAGACAGCTGCGTTTACAAGCTAACATCATATTCGTCCAAATGTCTGTTCTGATTGATTGTCTGTGGGATTATATAACATCATGGAACAGCATTCTAATGATTATTGTTGTGGTTTCTGGAATACATTTGAATGGAGAATTGGGGAACAGCAGACTGTCCACGGGCTGATAAAGCAATTGTGTCATCTTGTCAATAATTCACTCATGTTTATGGACACATGAACCTGAGTGGTCCTTGGCCTTGAGGACGAATGCTGCTGGTTACCTTGGTGATGCTGATAGAGGGCAGGGTGCTGGCGTCTGTCTGTGCCAGCACCAGTCTGTTCTCAGCCACAAAGAGTTCATTAATCTCCTCTATAACTCCACTGGGAATGATGCTCTGAGAAAGAGAAATCATCAAAGGGTTGAATGAAAAGTAGAAGAAGAACTGTATTTTCCATAATGATATGTGCATCTGTTACCCTACAAAGCTATTTGTATCTGATCTGACCCTTAAAAATGACTTTCATTGCTGTAATTGCGATGTTGTCAGGTTTGTTCAATTATAGCAGATGTGAATTCCCTGATGCAAATAAGCTATCAATATGGCTTTAGAAGACTGGGAATATAACAGACACTATTTTATGGTGAACAACACTTTTGTAGTGTTTCTTAAGCTTCGCAGCTCACAGGACATTATTAAGTTATTGGAAAAAAAAAACTATGTCAAGATTCTTCAAAACAATTACACTAGTGTTCAAAAGTTTGGAGGCGGTAAGATTTTGTAATAATTTTGAAACAATCAAATAGGCTGCTTTTTTTCTTTATAAAAAAATACAGTAAAAACAGTACTATTGTGAATTAAAATTGTAAAATTGTTTCATATATTTTTAAAATGTAGTTTATTCCTGTGATATATTACATCAGTCTTCAGTGTCACATGATCCTTCAGAAATCATTCTAATATGCTAATTTGATGATCAAAAAACATTTCTTATTATTAATAGTGTTGAACACAGTGATGCTTAATATTTTTGTATTTTTGCTGCGTTATGAATCTTGCTAAATAGAATCGGTCTGTAACTTTTTTTTTATTACAGTATGTCTTTCAGTTTATAACGTCTGTCAATTCTGATCAGCTTAATACATCTTCCCTGAATACAAGTATTCATTCCTTTAAAAAAATATATGCTGACCCCAAACTTTTTCTAATGTATTTTTTTATTCCACAGAAAAAAATGACCAAACATGGATTTTAGAACGACATAGTACATAATGACATAATTATATTTTCAGGTCAACTATCACTCTATCAAGTAAACTGGAGTAAAATATCTTGGCCTTTCTACTGAGGTTGTGCCTTTCAGACAGATATGTGGTCCTGGACCACAAAACCATAAGGGTCAGTTTTTCAGAATTGAGATTTATACATCATCTGAAAGCTGAATAAATAGCTTTAGATTTATCAGAGATACTACTATTTGAAAATCTGGAATCTGAGGGTGCAAAAAAATCTAAATTGCCTTTAAAATTGTCCAAATGAAGTTCTTAGCAATGCATATTATTAATCAAAAAAATAAGTTTTAAGATATTTACAGTAGGAAATGTACAAAATATTATCATGGAACATGATGTTTGCTTAAAATCCTAATGATTTTTGCCATAAAAGAAAAATCTATAATTTTGACCCATACGCTCCTCGTATTAGTATTTTTAGTATTTTTATTATATTATAGTATTATAGTATTTTTGCTACTATTGCTACAAATATACCCCAGCGATGTAAGGTTTTATGGTCAAGGGTCACAGATGTTGACAGAGGCTTTTGCTTTGGTTTCGACCTTGGACTTCTGACCTAAGATAAAGTTAAGTGCACCAATTGGGAAATGGCAAATGAAAAGTATTCTTAAAGCCCAAAGTACTGAATACTTCGGCTGTCTGTGATGTGTCCTGTTGTGTTCAGCTCCTGACTAACCTGCTCCTTCAAAAGGTCCACCAGCTGCTGAATGCATTCATTCACTGTGAGCTCTCCGGTCTTCAGAATCAGCTCAGGAGCCTCTGGGCTCTCATACTCAGAATCTATACCGGTGAAGCCTGAGTGAGAAACGAAGGAAGGCAAATACATTTTTGGTTTTTAATTGTTGTTGTTTTTTTTTATAATTCTGGTAAATGCACAGTTTTAAAGTTCCTGTGTTTTTTATATCACCTTTAATCTGTCCAGCTCTTGCTTTTTTGTAGAGTCCTTTAACGTCTCTGCTCTCGCACACATCTAGAGGAGCGTTCACATACACCTCAAAAAATGGCAAACCTGCTCTCTCAAGGATCCTCCGGGCCTCTGCACGGTCCTACAGAGATAGAGCAAGATGGTCGGCATTATGCATCTTATAGAACATTTATATTAAAGGTGGTTAAAGAAAATGAAAACACTCCTTGTGTTTACATAATCATTTGTGTGCTTTGGATTTACTTCATTACTGAATAACAGTATCTGCTAAAATGTAGAAACATTAGGGCTCTTTATACTGCAGTGCATTTAAAACCCTTAGAACATATTGATAATGTTGTGATTCTTTGATTTTTAAACCTAATTTAACCAATATCACAATATAAATCATAAAGTAATCCCAGATGTTGGTTAGAGGGCTCACTTTGGTAAACGGCGAAATGAAACTTGTAATGCAAACAAGCCCAGCATCTGCAAACAGTTTGGCCACTTCAGCAATACGCCGAATATTCTCCTCTCGATCCTCAGAAGTAAAGCCCAGGTTTTTATTCAGGCCATGACGGATGTTATCACCATCCAAAGAGTAGCAGGGAATGGCGTGAGAGACCAGATACTCCTCTAAAGCGAATCCCACTGTAGTCTTACCAGCCCCTGACAGACCTGTGTACACACACACACACACACACAAGGTAATTCCAATAAAATCTTTTCACTAAAAATCTAAGAAAAAATGTTTCATGGCTACCACAGAAATAATAAGCAACACAACATTTAACACTGATAAGTATAATTATGAGAACTTTTTTTTAGCATATTACAATGATTTCTGAAAGATCATGTGACACTAAAGAAGTATTTTTAATGCAGCCTTGGTAAGCCTTTGGTTTTAATTAAGGTATGATTTCAAATTGTGATTAATTCATGATCATGACAATCAAGATTTTTTTTCACTTTCTTTGCAAGTAAAGAAAACAAAAAAGTTGTTTAGTTATCAGGAACAAGGAATGTGTTTCTGGTTCATGTTCATGAAATGAAACCTGAGCCACACTGAGGGGGTAGAGGAGGTACAGTAGGCACAAAACTGTATTGAAGCTGAATAATCTTATAGTCATTGCCTGGGGTTTCATGTTCAGCCCAACTTGCTGTACAGGTGTCACAGGTTGGTCAAAATGATTTCCCCATTACAAGCTGCTTAGCCTGACATATTGTGTCATTCCTGTTTTTAAACCGAAGCATGGTTTGGATTTCATTATTGAAACATGTTTCAATTTTGAATTAGTTTTTTTGTGTGTGTTTGTGTGTGTGTGTGTGTGTCCATGCATTACCTGTGAGCCAGACTGTACATCCTCTGAAACCTCCTCTTGTTCCTACGACCTGTCCTCTCTTGCTGCGGCTGACATGATGGGCCTGGTAAACCACATTAGTGGATTTTTGCAGATCCTACAAACACACATACCCATTTTAGAGCAAATTTTTGTAGATAATTAGAATTTTATACATTTGAGCACAGGAATACACAATGGGCTTTGAAATTCAATTACATTTTCCATTTAAGTTATATTTATGCATTTGGTATACAGTTTTGTACTTCCATATATAAAGAAAATATTTATCAAGATTGCAATCCAACAAAAGTTACAGTGCATTTATTTTAGTACATTTCTTTAAATAAATGCTGTCCTTTTCATCTTTCTATTCTTCAAAGAATACTGAAAATGTATCAAGGTTTGCACAAAAATATTAAGCAACTGTTTTCAATATTGATAATAATAAGACATGTGTCTCGAACGCCAAATCGCCATTTTAGAATGATTTCTGAAAGGTCATGTGAGTAATGGCTGATGAAAATTCAGCTTCCATTACAGAAAGAATTTACATTTTAAAATATATTAAAATAGAAAACGGCTATATTAAATTGTAATAGCATTCCACAATACTGCTGTTTTACTGCTTTTTTTATCAAATAAAAGCTGCCTTGGTGAACAACAGAGACTTCTTTCAAAAACATCTTACGGGAATGTTTTGAATAGCATTTGTGTCTGGCAAAGAATTCAAATCAATGGAAACACTTTTATAATCTCTTTATCAGAGCTTCTCTTTTGCTGATTTGGAAAATTCATACTGTGCTTTTTAAGAATTAACTTTCACTCTATATGTAATTTACAAAGGATTTAGTGTGTGAAAGAATAAGTATATTATTGTAATATCAGTGTAATATCAGTGTGTGTTATTTACAGCTATTGGTCTCAGATTGGGTAATACAATGTGGTCAGTGTGCAGCCGTTGTAGCTGTAATGATGTGGCTTATTCACATCTCTCTCTCTCACACACACACACACACACTCATATGCTATATTGCCTCAGCCTCAGTTCCCTGTAGAGCTCTTCACTGAGAACCAAGGTGGAAAAATACTGGGTTTGTGTGGGACGAGCTGCAGTAAGACTATCGCTGCTTCATAAACAGACCATTATGTTCATTAACTAGGAATGCATCAACTTTGAACAGGACACACAACCTCACACAGGGTCAGATATGATATTACACGTCAGATAATAAAACTGATAAATCATGCATTTACAACTCAGTCAATGATGCAATTCAGCTAAACACTCACACACAGCCTTTTTTCATACCCCTGTCTCGAATTTACATGTGGAGTGCTTGTAATACAAATAGATTCATTCATTACACACACTACTGACTTCCAATGAATCCCACTGACAGACCCACTCTCT
The DNA here is from genome assembly GCF_003368295.1 of Carassius auratus. Taxonomy (NCBI): domain Eukaryota; kingdom Metazoa; phylum Chordata; class Actinopteri; order Cypriniformes; family Cyprinidae; genus Carassius; species Carassius auratus. The sequence continues at coordinate 18,850,058 of NC_039259.1, read as the reverse complement.
TAAATATGTGCTTTTTCCCTTTCGTTTTCTCTGTTAAACCAGACGTGTAGTGCCTGAATAGCCTTTTATGAATGAAAACTGTAGAAGTCAAAGATAACAGCCTGAATATATGAATGACTGGCATTAAATCAGCTAAATAAACTCTGACCTCTGAACAGGGTCTAACAGACTCTGAATCTTTGTATTTTATGTTTTACTGGCTGCAGGTGTCATATTTCTGTTTTCTAAGACTACAGGTCTGCATAGAGAAGTCTTGTAATGTCTTTGTAGGTTTGTCTTATCAGAAGACTTTTATTTTTTTAATCTGACATTTGGCTACCATAACCGAAAGGAATGCAGAGGAGCTTCTTTGTCCTGTTGAGTAATAGGTGACAAAGAAGTCAGCTATTTTAGAAGTTTTAGTCCTGCTGTTTAGGTTAGTGTTATTAATTTAGTCATCATATATATATATATATATATATATATTCTTATCTTTGAAAATGAATTTTTATATAAAGTTTAAGGTAAAGTTAAACATTTATCTGAGTGTTTATAGACTATATAAAAGTATAAAGCTTGCATACATGCACGAAAACAACCAGGTGTAATAGAGCTACTTTTTCTCAATTTCAGTGTGCCTCGACTGAATTATGATACCTGATTCGGATTAACTGGCATGAACTTTAAAACAACAGCACTAATGCAAACACAAATTCTTTCATATTTTAGAGATGTAACTGTGCTATATTTCTAAATATTACAATTTATAGCTCTTGCTGGATGCCACATGTGTGTATTGTTTTTTTTCACCAAGCTGTGATTTTATTGGCTTCAAATCTATCTCCAAACTATTCCAGTATTATCATATTTTAGTGATGCAGCAGTTTATCTAAATAATAAAAGTCACGACACAAATTGTCACAGCTTTTAAATTGTATAAATGTATAGCTGAATTTATGAATTTCATTACTAATGCAGACATTTTTGTTCAATATTACATTTTCATTCATTAGTTAAAACAATTATGAAGGAATGCAAAGAACAATTCATGAAAAATGTTTAAAACAAGACCTAGTTTAATGGCAAGTTTATAGTGTAACAATTGTGCAACACTGGCAGCGTTTGTTCGGTGACCTGAAGATAACTCCGTTAAGTTCAGTAGTTTAGTAGAACTTCTGTAGTCAAAACGTGTGAAAACTTAGAGTCATATTTTTTTTTTGTATTCATACTTTTTTATTAATTGTTTTAAATTAGTTTTCGTATTTTAGTGTTATGCCCTCTTAATTAACTAGTTTTTTTTAATGATTTTTAGAGCCTGTAGCCTGTCTAGCCTTACACTGACCGGTAGCAGAGCGCTTGCCCAGTACCTCCCCAAATGATCGAAGTAAGTTACATAACACGCGAAAAAAAGTTATCTGACATTTCCAAGAAACCCAGTTCCATTCATCTCATACAACCACTGCAAAACACACCGAATGGCTGAGGGACGCCAAAGAAGAAAATACAGCCATGAAAATGTAAACAATCCACTAACAGAGAAGTTTTGCTCGGGTCTTTTTTGTCTGATCTCACCGCTTTTGGTGTTGCGTTTCCAGGCATCTCGCTCCGGTGAAGTGTGCTCGGTTTAGACCTTCGCTCGGAGGCGTGGCGGACTAAACTTACAGGTGAACTTCTTGAAGGTGGTTTGTGGAGACGCGGAAGGAGAGAATTTTTAAGACTGTCGCGGGACACGTCGCATTCCAACGGCCCTGCCCTCGTCCCACCTCCCGGGACCCACAATCTGCATACGGCTGAATGGAGAGCAGTGTACCGGTATGAGACTGTAAGCACTGAGGAGGAGGGATCCTGAGCTACGGGACAGAGGGGGCGGGGAGAAGGATGTGGGAGAAAAAGAACCCCTTGTTCTGCGTTCATGAGTAAAATCAAAAAGATTTTGGGCAGAGTGAAAATGATTTAATGACATTCAAGAAGTCGACTTTTTAAAGTTTTCTGTATATGATTTTGTCTTATCTATCCATCCATCTATCCATCCATCCATCCATCCATCCATCTATCTATCTATCTATCTATCTATCTATCTATCTATCTATCTATCTATCTATCTATCTATCTATCTATCCACCCACCCATCTATCTTGTGTCTGTCTTTTATCATCATAAGAACACTTTAAATTTGGACACAAGTTTGCTCTAAAGGTCCAGTTTATAGTAATTGCAAAACAAAATCACAAATCATACAACAAATAAAATCATTTAATGGTTTCCACACCTTTTGTCCACTGAGTTTTTCTTATTTCCAGCCCTGCGTGATTAACAGACAAATAATAATAATAATAATAATACTTTTTGGACATCAGGTAACAATAAGTAATAGCATTCACAGAGTAATTCTACTCTAGATTTTAGGGAGTTGAGCACAACTACGAAAATCATATTCACTTCAGGCATTTCCATGGCTTGATTTTATTAATTTCTAAATAATGTTAAGAAAATTGTGTGCTGTGATGTTTAAAGTAAAATTTATACGGAAGCCAAATTTTTTTGAGCTTCATTCATTTCATAAGAACACAATTGCATGGAAATTCAATCTGCTAAATCAGAAATGTTTTATCGTGTGTGTGTGTGTGTATATATATATATATATATATATATATATATATCATATTTTTATATAAAAAAATTAAAATCGAACTCAGATCAAATTAGATTAGATATTATATACTGGATATTTAAAGTAATCTTTGGTCTGAATAGATTATATATACTAAAGTTTTAACAGAAATACTGTATAAGCAAGCAACAAAGTCCTCTGGACTCTCTACCAAAACCCGCAATATACAATTCAGTCATGTAAACCAAGTACAATCGCTGGTTCATTGTATAATAAAAAAAAATAAAAACTAAAGACCTTTCCAAATGACACTGTAAATACTTAGCATGTGAAATGTCAAATGTGGTTTCTTCATTATATGGTTGGACCAGTAATACTGTGGGGTTAAATGTGGTTATATTTATATAAAATTAATATCTAAAATCTTTAACTTTCATTTACTATTCTATCAACAGTGAAATGTTGTATAACATTAAAAAAAAAATGTTTGCTGGTTGTTGCTTCTATGATAATGTCAGCAGTCTGCTGGCCTTTGTGATGTGTTGCACTTTTATGCTTTTTAACTGTTAATTTTACACACAGTCTCTTGGTCACAACCCTTGAGCAGAGTACTGTAGCGTGTCTTCACATCCTCATACATTGGGACGGGGTCAGTGAGTCCAGGCAAGGTCAAAGATTTCTCATTGAGTCGCACACCCATCCTAATCCCCTCTGGGCATTTATACAGCACTACCAGCAGGTTGGCAGCGTACGGCACAATATTCCCACTTCGAAATATTCTGTTGTGCTGGGTTGCAAAGTTAGTTGAGCTGAGAGGGATGTCATCCTTAAACAGATCCAGCAGGGTGAGAAGGGGTAACAGCGTCTCAGCATGGCCCACCTGCACGGTCACAGCCTCCGATACAATAGCATCTGAGCTGAGAGAAAGAGAGAGAAGACAAACTGTGATACAGAACTGAACAGAGAAAAGAGAGAACACCTTAAACCCCTGTACTGGGTTCAGAAATGGGGATAAATGAACTGTAACTGGATTAAATACAATTCAGCAAAAGTGACTATGAAAAATTAATTGTTCTAAATGCATGTCCTTAAAGTTGAATTCAGATTTATCTCACATTTCACTTGGCCTTTCATTACGAAGCCCAGGAGAATTGAATTACAAATCACTGTTTGGATTTATCTAGTGTGCCAAGGTATTTCTACGTCACTGTGGGCTTCTCCCTCCCTACTGTTTGCAACCACTGATTGTAAGGCAGTGCTTCATAACCTTTGAACAGGAACAAAGGTGATCTTTGAAAAGAAAAAATATATGCACACATATGCACATCCATGTCCTTAGACTGAGAACAATGAAACAAACACAAAGGAAATGTGAACGGTGAGTTCACCACTAAAACATAATAACATAAACACAACCAGCAATAAACACTACCTGCCATGCAATCATTCATAAAACACATTGATCATAAATGGGCCTGTGCAGTGTTTTCTAAATGGGTAAGACAAAGTTATCACCTCATAAACATTTTCTGATGAATGCTATGAATGCAGAGCTGATGAATGCTAAATAATCTAAAACTTTCACTGGAAATATGTTGACCAATTAGGCAACAGAAAGTTTTTAGTTTCAGGAAGTTCAATATACGCTAGAAAAATGCATTTGACAGTTGTTCGCATCTTTCAATATGTGCATGACACAGCATTTTAAAAACATGAAGCTTAAGTTAAAGTAGTCCATTCCACTGCCCAAAAAAGCTGCATAAACACACTTACTAAATCACACCTTAATGTATTTTGTTTAAAAATTAGTTAAGAATTGATAATCATTTTAAATGTGTCCAATAAAATATAACATATGACTGTTTTAAAGTTCTCTTTTTACAAAAATATCTGTTAATCAAATTCTTAAACACGGGGAGATGCCTAGGCTATAAGCTTGCTCAGCTGTCTCAAAAGGGCATGTTTGGTGAAAAACGAACGGTTGTAGAACATACTGACTTGATCTAATATTGCAACATCATTCTGACGTCAAGCAGTGAGTTTTATAATAACCAGTACCCTGGACAATGATAGAGGCTAATTTTACATACATGGTAACAAGTAAACTACCTGAATTCACCTTTTTTCAACGTTTTTCATCTTAAAATGACTGTGACCATAATCTAAATCACTAAACAGCACCTGACTAAATTTAATAGCCAAGAATTTAGATTGTCAGGGACGTCCATATCAAATCAGTCTACAGTATTTTACCAACTTATGGATTATAAGTGTCTTATTTGCATCTTGTCTGATGCTATCAGCTACTTTAAGATTTGCTTAGTTATAATGACAGGTAAGGAAAAAGGAAAAAAAAAAAACTTAGATAAGCATCAAGAAACTAATACAAAACCAGTTTGGTTAGATTTATGGAAATGGATAGAGGATTAGTTTACTAAATAACTTCATTTGAACATCCTGTCACTTACTTAGTGTCAAGCTGTTCTAAACCAGTATAGCCATCTTATCAGCATCAAACACTAAGGGAGAAATTTAACGCAATGTTTAATCTGCTCTTTTCCACACTTGGAAACCAGATTCCAGATTATGGCGAAAGTATCTCAGCAAATAAAATTAGATTTATGAAGTAAATAAGTAAATGATTTTTCTTAAACTGAAGAGAATAGTGTCATCAATGACAAAGAACACAGCTTTACTCCCAATGATTGGCCAAATATATACACGTATACTTGTTTGTGGATACCCTCAACCATCTAGTTTTATGACACACATCTTCCCCACACCCAAGTTTGCTTAACTTTCAGTATGACATTCAAAGACAGAAACGGATGTTCAACAGACCCAAGGGAACGATGAATAGAAGGACTGCTGATTATTACACAAGAGAATTAAATCACTCTAGTTCCGGTTCAGATGCTGTGTATTCTGTGTAATGTGGCGTGTTTGGGCTCTGTGTGTGAAGTAGGCAGTGTGTTTGAGGCTGTATATGTGGTATGACGTTAGTCAGGCTATAAATTTAACAAGAAATTGTTTTTATGTATGCTCGACTGCTCTCAAATAGAGATGTTACTGGTTAGACAAACACTCTATCATTCTGGTTATGTCCGCAGATAGCATTTGGGATCGACAACCATGTTTGCTGTAAGGCTTAATGTTCAGTAGCAGACAGGAGCGGATCAAACAATGGGCAGGTAACCAGTCAAAGTCAATGCCCTTCGATGGCCTTGAGTAATACCTGAAATCAGAGTGACTGATAATGATAGCAAACATTATATGGCTTTATTTGGTTGTATTAGATGTATTTCTTCTTTCTTCTCTTTTTAAACACTTATTCGCTCACAAAGTGTCCACATTTTTTCTGCAATTATTCATATTCTAAAAGAGAGTGAAAGACGTCAAATAATTAGTGACTGACTACAACAAATAACCAAAGCATGTGTTTGATGATATTGTCATGATCTCTAGCTTGAGTGCCCGTGAGCTTCATTAGAGGGCACTACATTCCAGCTAGAGATGGGTACAGGCTAAACAATAATCAGCGAAGTGTGTGTGGATGTGTGCAACCTTTATAGTGGGAGACCGATGAGGTGATGAGAGGATTAAGGATTATGGGAAATGGAGTCCAGGGTGAAGTGGCAAGAGTCTGGAATGTAGTGCCCTCTAATGAAGCTTATGGGCACTCCAGCTAGAGATCATGACAGTTATAGCCTACATTACCATTTCAAAAACCTAGGGTTAGTAAGAATTATATTACAAACAACTGCTACTCTTCTGAAATTTCTATTTATCCAAAAATCGTGAAAAACACATACAACAATTTTCACATGTATAGCAGCGCAACTGTTTTCTACTGTGCTTTCATTCATCCAACTATATCAGTTGAATTTATTTTAAAAATTCCCTTGAAATGTAGTTAATAAAGAAATTTGTAACCAAGTCTCTCTCTCTTGCTTTTGCTCCTGTGAATTGGTTTATTTGTTGAAAGACTAAACAAAGACAAACAAAGGATGTTCCCTCGACACCCTTACAGCTAAACTAATCTACTGCTAAAAAAAAAAAACTAGGCTTTTTCTAGTGTTGTCTGTCTGTATCTGCTGTTTTTATTAATTTACTTCTCAGCCATAATAACTGATACAGCAGTGAAAGCAGGAACCAGATATTATTTTTTTTCTCAAAAATGAAAGCCCATAGTGATAAAAAAATAAAAGGTTTTACCTTAAGAAACAATGGCACAATGGCAAATAAATGTAGATGGATTTGCAATAAAGTGTAACTTGTATAACATTTTCTTTATATGCACTTTATGAAGATAAGAGAGACCGCACAGTGATCTTACTTCTTAGTGATCTCGGCTACAACTTGGTCAAGACGATGAAAAAGATCATGGAAGAGGATGCAGCTCGACTTGCTGTTGATTTCATGCCCATAGCTTCGCTTCCAGTACTGTTTAAGGTCACCAGCATATTCCATTACCTTAAGAGACACAACACAGTGCCTTCAAACATTTACAGGTACCATCACATTAATAGCATTCAGATATACGTGTTGTCATTTGACTAACATTGTGAATTAAAAACATCTACTGGCCTGAAAACAAAAGTAAAACATACACTATCAAAAAAGTTTGGAATTAGTGGTAAGATTTATAAAATGTTTTTGAATGTAGTCTCTTACGCTTACCAGGCCAGATGTATTTGTTTAAAAACAATACAAAAACAGTAATACTATGAAATGCTATTACAATTTAAATAAAGCTGTTTTGTATTTTAACATACTGTGCAAATGTATTTTATTCCTGTGATGACAGCAGCCAGAGACAAATGATCCCTAAATCATTCTAATATGATAATTTGTTGCACAAGAAACTTTTCTTATTCTTATCAATATTGAAAAACATTCTGCTGCATAACATTTTCGTGCAAACTGTGATTAAAATAAAGTTCAAAAGCATTCATTTAAACTAGGATTTTTTAAATATATTCTGTACATGTAAAATACTTTACAGTCACTGTAAAATTTTGTACACTTTTGAACAATTCATGCATTCTAGCTACATAAAAGTATTAATAGAAAAAAGTAAAGAGTGCCAGTGCAAAGATCTCTGTTTCTTAAGCAAATCCTCCAAGGAAAACTTGAAATTGCTCTGTTCCGGTACCTGTGCATCTACCTCGTCAAACAACTGGCACCAGGGTGAGTTCAGCTTCTGGATAGCAAACTCATATGCACACAAGAAGAAACCTGCTTCCACTGAATCTGTGGAGCAAAAGAAATATTAAGACAATGTGTCATTTGCTAACCCATCAGACAGTAAACCAAATTACACTGTAAATTGTAGATTCTATTACAGTATATTATAACTGTAGATTATATTGTTTCTTTGTAAAAGCTGGATATTTGATAAAAGCATGTGTTGTTGTACAAGGCAATGCAATATTTTGGCACTTTATTTCTGCTTTTGGGGCCAAAAATAAAACAACAATACTGCCATCTAATGGTCATGCTAACTGCAGTAGCTGCAATGCCTAAATTCTTTTCCTCTCTCACTATCTCTTACTCTTCATTTGTGCACTGATATACAACTGCTGACAGCAGCAGATCAGATCATGAGCAGCTCTGACCTCTAAACTCTCTGAGTAAGTGTCCTGCTTCATCAACTGTAGAATTATGTTCTTGATTTTGTGCTTCTCCTTCCTAACTGTTCCCATCTATAATTCTGTTCTTCAGAGAAAAAGTTACAGCACACTGTCAGCAAGTGTTGGATAAGTTACCCCAAAAAAAAAGTAATTAATTACTACATTGAACAAAATTAAAAATGCAACACTTTAGTTTTTTTCCCCCATTTTTCATGAGCTGCACTCAAAGAGCTAAGATTTTTTCTATGCACACAAATAGATTATTTCTCTCAAATATTAAATTAAATTAAATGTATGCATTTAGCAGACGCTTTATCCAAAGCGACTTACAGTGCATTCACGCTATAAATTTTTACCTATCATGTGTTCCCAAGGAATTGAACCCCCAACCTTGATAGCACAATGCTCTACCACTTGAGCTACAGGAACACTAAATGCTAAATATTGTTCACAAATCTGTCTAAATCTGTGCTAGTGAGCACTTCTCTTTTGCCAAGATAATCCATCCACCTCACAGGTGTGTTATATCAAGATGCTGATTAGACAGCATGTTTATTGCACAGGTGTGCCTTAGGCTGGCCACAATAAAAGGCCACTCTAAAATGTGCAGTTTTATCAACACAGCACAATACCACAGATGTCAGAAGTTTTGAGGAAGTGTGCAATTGGCATGCTGACTGCAGGAGTGTCCACCAAAGCTGTTGCCCATGAATTGAATGTTCATTTTTCTACCATAAGCCATATCCAAAGGCATTTCAGAGAATTTACATAACAAATGCAGACCACATGTAACCACACCAGCCTAGGTCCTCCACATCCAGCATCTTCACCTCCAAGATCGTCTGAGACCAGCCACCCGGACAGCTGCTGCAACAATCGGTTTGCATAACCAAAGAATTTCTGCACAAACTGTCAGACTCCATCTTAGGGAGCTCATCTGTATGCTTGTCGTCCTCATCGGGGTCTTAACCTGACTGCAGTTCGTCATTGTAACTGACCTGAGTGTCAAGTGCTCACATTCGATGGCGTCTGGCACTTGGAGAGGTGTTCTATTCACCGATGAATCCCGGTTTTCACTGTTCAGGGCAGATGGCAGACAGTATGTATGGTGTCGTGTGGGTGAGTGGTTTTTCTGATGTCAGTGTTGTGGATCGAATGGCCCATGGTGACGGTGGGGTATTGGTATGGGCATTTTATGTTATGGACATGAACCAGGTGCATTTTATTGATGTCCAATTTCAAAATGGTTTTCACAGAGAATTTGGAGGTTTTGAGCTTTTAAATGATTTATCATTTATGATGATAACTAAAATATGTGATAGGGTAAAAGGAACCAAAGGAGATTTTTTTGTGACTAAGGTTGACTCCTGTTATGATATATATGTTTTGAGGTGCACATAAATGAATCTATTACTGTTCCTACATATTTTTTTTTACAACAAAGAGTGGTCAAATATCTATTTAGGTGTCTTAGACCTTTCCAACGATATTTACAGTTTTTTCATGATTAGATTAGGAATTAATTGTAATAAATTGAAGTAAATTTAGGCACCCAGTAAACGGAATGGTGACAGTTAAGAGTTAACTAACTATGACTTTTGCCTCAATATATCTCTAATTA